>NC_089588.1:134291482-134448012 GCF_019320115.1 Miscanthus floridulus
TATCTTTTAAATGTGTATGCAGATAAGAGATCTGAAATTGATGCTTGTGAAAGGTGAAAGCACGCAGCATTCTGAGTACACGGAAATCTATCAGAAAGAAAATCCATGAGAAAATCACCACCATCTACTGTAAGGAAAACTTTGTTCTTACATTGATCCACAATTTGCCCTGTTAGTAGTAATTTATTTGCACATTTCATTTTGCTGTGGAAAATATATAACGGGAGTTTGTCCAATTCTTTCAATATAATGGCATGTTTCTCTGCCCCAACGGGAAAAATGGTATGCTTTACTGTTATAGTTACATTCGAACTAGCCAGATGCTAAATCAACTTATATCTATGCACGTATTCATAGAACCTGTAAATCTTTATTTTTTGTTCCTTATTTCTTACTAGCTCGCTCACTAAGCATAGGTATCATTGGAAACAACTTACTAGCTCGCTCACTAAGCATAGGTATCATTGGAAACAACTTTGCCGGTTCTGAAAAACCCAGGAGTTGAAGTCCAAGTAAATGATTAAAAAAGCATAATTAAAATTAAATAAATCACTGAATCGGGAAGGGATCAAATCACTGAATCATAGAATGGCCTGTACCATCATGCATACTGTTGTTGCATTTGTGTGGATTCACATGCATGTTTTCGTTGTTCTTTGAGGTCGTGAAAGTCCTAACGGGTAAGCCTCTTTAATAATGCCACTGTAATTCGAGGTTGACTGTGATATGGTTTTGAGTTTGACTGTGATATTTTTAGGACGCTTCATTCACTCATGATGTAAGTTAGACCCAAATTCTATGGCATGTCCATTTGTTGATGTAGTAAAAGTTAAAATTTGGGGAAAAAATATGGTCTCATGATGTAAGTTAGTCCATCCTGGGAGTTGTTGGTTTTTGTTTACTGGGTTGCAATATCTATGTTGGTTGCAATAAGAGGTTAATATTAGCATGTTGTCTTATCATTTTTAAAAAAAATGTTCATATGTACTGATGGACACTTGAAAATATCAGGTGCAAGCTATATCAATTTGTTCGAATTTTTATTTTTCCCTTGCTATGAAGCAATGCATAAGCCACTGACTTTTTGGGTTTCCGAACATATTTCCTGGTTTTGTTTTGCATGATTTGTATTGCTTTGTTTTGTTCATTCTCTGATTGGTAATGTTTTTCTTGTATGCATGTTCGAATTACATGTTTCCACATAGTCGCATTGCTTCATGCAGTCCAACTACAAAGGTTGTGGTGACGCTGGCTATTGAGAAGGGACGCTGCCCGCGGAGAGAGCTGCGGGCGATGAGAGAAAACCGACAGAGAATGTGTGTGTTGTGCTTGTGTGTGCTCGATATTTTTAGCTCCTCACCCGAATGCTCGCTCCGGTCGAGAATCATGAAGCGATGGGTTACCAAACATGCTCCAATATTATATGTGATTATATTTTAAGGAATGAAAAATGTGGAATTTGTTTTTATCTCTTGATTATAGCCCGATGCTTTCCCTTGTGTCTATCAGGTTCTAGCACATTGTTACGCCGGAAGAATTGGTGGCCTTGTATATTGTTTTGTTGTTAGTGTTTTTGTCATTCTGTTACGAATTTCTGAAATATGAGTGCCTACCGTTATGTATAAGTGGAGCAAGATTGTACGCCATGGAAATCCAAAACAAGTATATAGAAGAAATTTTAAACAAAAGTGAATTTTATGAGATAACAAAAATAAAAATTTTATGAGTATAAAGCAAAAAAAAAATCTTTGCTATGGATAGGAAAACACGTTGCTCATACGTATGTTACCGAGGTATCACTTTTTCCTGTGGCAATGCACGGGAATTTGAAATTATAACGGCCTGAGCTTAAATTTCCTATATGGATAGGAGAACACTTCGTTTTTTTAACATTTTCAAATCTTTTGTTGGCAGTAACCGACACTAATATTTACATATATACTTGAATCTTTGTACACGATAGTATGGAGATGCGACAGAACTTATTCGTGGATTTATTGGCACACGAAAGAAATGGATATCGGAGATTTCTTACTGTCGATATAAAATATTATCTTAGCCGCGTTATGGAAAGGTCTATACAGTAGAGTTTGTGAGTCTGCGACGCCGCGCTTTCCATGACTGTGCTAATTTCACAAACTTTATTTTTTAGATTAATGTTACTTTAACGTCGGTATTAAATTTCACAGTATTATTATTTTATCGTAGGATCGGCATATTTTTAGACTAAAAATTTAGTTGTCCCATTGACGTACGGACACGCTACCTACTGTCCTAAAATTTCCGCACAAATCTCCCCTTCGAATCGTGTCTCCTCCTCGCCGACTACGAGTTCGCCGTGGCGCGCCACCCGACACCCGCCCCGCCGATAAACCCTCCCCGAATCGGAGAAGCGCCTCGCGGAGCCTCCCTCCGATACCCGCCGCCCGCGCCGGGATCTCCACATCCGGATCCGTCTTCCCGTCATTGCCCCTGATTTTCCCCTCCACACACAGTCCACCAGCTTCCAGACTCCAGAGTCCTGACCACGGGCGCTCGCGCACGCGTAGAGGCGCCGGATTTCGTCAATTCCGGCGGCCTAGCAGATCCATTGCCCATCCTCTACACAATCCGGGCTGGGTGGGGCTCTTTTTCCGCCTAGCAGGTTGCGTGCGGGCGGCGGCCTTGCTTGAAAGGCAAGCCGAGAGGGAATCTAGTATTTAGGTCGGGTGTAGTAGGGGCGGTGGTAAAGCTACTAGGGTTGGGGGTGACTAGCGAGGCTGTGAGGCCGAGGGAGGTGCGACGATGGGGCTGCTGGGGGCTGAGGCGGCGATGGCGCTGGGCGACCCGCCGGCAGACTACGCCTCCATCGCGGCGGTGGGGCTGTTCGTGGCGCTCATGTGCGTCTGCATCATCGTCGGCCACCTCCTCGAGGAGAACCGCTGGATGAACGAGTCCATCACCGCGCTCTTCATCGTGAGTCCAACCGCCTCCCTTTTCGCTATTGCCCTGAGTTCGTTCTTGTGTCCCGGGATCTTGGTGTTGCAATGTTGTCTGTTGGGAATTGAGGGTAATTGTGGCCTGTTCGATGCGTGTGGCTTTGCAGGGGCTGGGAACTGGAGCGGTGATCCTGTTCGCGTCCAGCGGGAAGCACTCGCGCGTGCTCCAGTTCAGCGAGGACCTCTTCTTTATTTACCTGCTGCCGCCCATCATATTTAATGCAGGGTATGGAATTCGTGCAATTGATGCTACGTTCTAGCGTTATGGAGGCCATTATTTTATTCGTTGTTACAATTTATCAGTTTTTCCTACATAAAGGATTGCTGTCACAAATTTATCAGCTTTTCCTACATAAAGGACAAATAAAGAATATTCTTACAGTTAAGAAGTTGAGCTGGGCGACACATTGGTGACTGAGAAATTTGCGATGACTTTAATAAGATTTTTTGCTCAAGAGAGCTGTTGCTGCCATCCCTGTGCTTGGAATTTCCCCCCTTTCTTTTCCTTCTAATTAACACGGAGCATCCTTAATTGAAAGGCGGAGCTCTAGGTGTTTATGTTAAAAAAAATTAACACAGGAGCATTACATGTATTTGGTTACTGTTTTAGGACCTCTTTCGTAAGTTTTCTCTTTGGAGCTTTCTGAGCTAAAATCCAAAAAAACATTCCCTCTTCTAAACACTTCAGTAGCAAAGCAACTATGGTGTGCTATTAAATATAAATCTGCAATTATTCACTGAGTTTTTGCATTAAGAGTGTAGATGATATTTGCCATGTATAATTTACTGAATATTTAGCACTAAGAACCTATATGTATAACTCACTCACAATTCTCCTTTTTTTCCGTGTAAGCTAGGTTCCAAGTGAAGAAGAAACAGTTCTTTCGAAACTTCATTACTATTACACTGTTTGGTGCAGTTGGCACTTTGATCTCTTTTACTGTGATATCCCTTGGTAGGTTTGCTCCCAAATTTCATTTTTATCATGATTGTCAGTTTCTGGGTTTCTGCCTGCCTTAACTCACATTTGATCTCACAGGCACTCTAGGACTAGTATCAAGGCTTAATATTGGCGCACTTGAGCTTGGAGACTATCTCGGTAAGTTCATTACGCAAAGTATAAGCACTTCCATTGCCCATATGCAGTTCTTTCTTTTTGACTCTTGTATATCTTAAATTTCAGCACTTGGGGCAATATTCTCGGCCACAGACTCGGTTTGCACCTTGCAGGTGTTAAGCCAAGATGAGACACCCTTCTTGTACAGCCTCGTGTTTGGTGAAGGTGTTGTCAATGACGCAACTTCTGTTGTGTTGTTCAATGCAATCCAGAACTTTGATCTTGGAAATATCAGTGGTGCCAAATTACTGAACTTTATTGGCAGTTTCCTTTATCTGTTCGGCACCAGCACCATTCTTGGAGTAGCTGTAAGTTATATGCTGCTTCCACCTCTAGCTTTGCCTAAGTTTATTCTTTACTGACATGCGTTTTGGCTGCAGTCTGGACTTCTTAGTGCTTATATTATTAAGAAGTTGTACTTTGGCAGGTTTGTACTTGACACAACATGATTTGTTTAATTGAAATTGATGACATTTCCACAACTTATATATTCCTCTGATTTGACATGCACCCCAGGCACTCAACTGATCGCGAAGTTTCCATTATGATGCTAATGGCTTATTTATCTTACATGCTAGCCGAAGTGAGCGTCCTGTACTCTTAACCTCTGTAGATATTGTGTATTTCAGAAAAGCAATTACAGCTGTGAACAGTTATTGACGGGTTGCCTTTTTTTGGTAGTTGCTTGATTTGAGTGGCATTCTCACAGTGTTCTTCTGCGGTATCGTAATGTCACACTATACCTGGCACAATGTAACAGAAAGTTCCAGGGTCACAACCAAGTAAGTAGCTTCATAGCTTCTGTGTGGACATTTGCCTTTGATCATGTATTCTATGGTCATGCTTATACTAATATACCATTGAATGGACCACAGGCATGCCTTTGCAACATTGTCATTTATTGCCGAGACTTTTCTGTTTCTCTATGTTGGCATGGATGCATTGGATATAGAGAAGTGGAAGATTGTCAGTCAAACTTATAGGCATGCTCTCTCCCTCTTTCTCAATCTTCACTGCTCAAGTAGAAGATTTTTTTTTTCTTAATCTGTGTTTTCTGTCATGTGCAGCCCAGTAAAGTCTATTGCTTTGAGCTCCACCATTTTAGCCTTGGTGCTGGTTTCAAGAGCTGCTTTCGTTTTCCCACTATCCTTTCTATCAAATTTGACCAAAAAAACTCCAAATGGAAAGATATCTTTTAGGCAGCAGGTGAGTCTTTAACTTAGCAACATCTTAACTTCTTTTGTCCTCTTGAAACAGTTGTTATGTTCCTTATACATGATATTGATCATTCAGGTTATTGTTTGGTGGGCGGGTCTCATGAGAGGTGCTGTGTCCATTGCGTTGGCTTACAATAAGGTAAATCTTCTGTTTGGTCCATTTGATTTGAGCTTTGGACTGGAAATGCTTAGCTTTTGTGTCCTCCGTCCATTCCAAAACATAGGTAATTTTTGTTATACTAGGTCAAACTTCTCTAACTTTTACAAAGTTTATAGAAATAGTCTCTTTAAATGTATTTAAACTGAAGCTGCAACATTAAACCTTGCAAGTGTTCTTTGATGTTATAATCATAGATTTAAAACCTAATCAGTGAGTTACCTGGTCCTCAAACAGGTGATTCAAAGAAACAATGTTGAAATTGGTTTTTAGTAAATTGGGGAAACTTAATTTTTTTATGTGTTTGTGTAACATTCACATATATTTTAGTTCCTACCATAGTTGAGTTGCTCCCTCTTGAAAGTAACATAGGCGCAGATCAGGCTAAAGCTTGGCATGTTGTATATCAACATCTAGCTTTTCTGTCACAACTTTTTATTTCTCGAACATGCAGGACAGCGCATTATTTCATTAAGAGAGGATAATATGTAGAAGGGAGAGGAAGAATGGAAAACACTCTTAGCACCTCAACCCAGAAACACACACACACACACACACATAAAAAAGGGCATACCCAGTGCAGAGAGCTCCCGCTCTGTGCGGGGTCTGGGGAAGGGTGTCAGTGGCAAGCCTTACCCTCGCCTGTGCAATACGAGGAGACCGCGACTCGAACCCGGGACCTTCCGGTCACAGGCGGTAAGACTCTACCGCTTACACCAGGCCCGCCCTTCACACACACACACACATACCACTTACATAATCATTTTCCTAGAACCCAAAACATATTATACTAGCATATCTTGAACTCTTGTTGTGTCCATAAAATTGACACATGTGATTAAGGAAGTATGTCACGTTATAGCTCTCTTTGTTCTATTGATGAAGGATAATTCCTTAAAAAATATTCACACTTTGTCCATTTACTGTAATAATGAAGCCCAATTTATTCGAATGCCATCTGCGCATTTATGTAAATTAAATTGTTCACTAGTGGTTTGGTTTTCTTTCCTTTTCTTGCCTATATATGCCTCAATACATTGGCCTCACAAGGTCTGGAGTGTTAAGTGTTCAATTGTCTGTTGTTAATGCTTTTGATGTAACAGCTGGTTTTCTATTCTGCAGTTCACAAGATCAGGCCATACGCAACAACCTAGCAATGCTATCATGATCACAAGCACAATCAGTGTTGTTTTTTTCAGCACAATTGTAAGTTCTTTCTCAACCTCCAATGCCTATAGATAGATTACACACAATATAACAAGCTAGGTTGATTTTCAAACTTATATTGCAGACAAATACCAAACATAAGAACATGACTTGTGATAGAGGCATTCCTTTTCCTGCTACAACATGGGTCTGACTCAAACAACTATTCTCTGTTCATGCAGGTCTTTGGGCTACTGACAAAGCCACTGATCAGGCTCTTGATCCCACCAAGGCACCTATCCAGGGAAGCAAGCGCCCTTTCCGAACCATCCAGCCCGAAGTCTTTCTTTGAGCAGCTAGCCGCGAACAGCCCTGGTCTCCCGGATCTTGAGAATAGCATAAGCCTACACCGCCCGACAAGCCTCCGTTTGCTCCTAGCGAGCCCGGCACGGTCGGTCCACTATTACTGGCGCAAGTTTGACAACAGTTTCATGAGGCCCGTGTTTGGCGGCCGCGGCTTCGTCCCCTTCGTCCCTGGTTCGCCGACTGAGAGCAGCGTGCCGCTGCTTCCTGGCAATGAGAACTGAAACCAGCGTATCCTGGGGACTGTGAATTCAGCAGAAGTTTTGTAAATTAGCTTCGCTTAGGTATTAATTATATAATTAAATGATGTAAATCTAGGTGGTAGATTCAGCTTGTATATACATACTATAATGTAGGCTAGTTGCCTGACCAGTGACCATACGGTTGTGGATATCAACATCTCACAATGAATTTGTATTTATATATAAAATACTCTCTATATATTGGATCACAAAATATGTACCATCTGCGATTAAGCAATATGTAAATTATCAATCCATTTTGGAGTGAATATTATTATGCTTTTTTTTAAAAAAATCAAACGGGGGGAGAGCTTCCCCACCAAATTCCATTATTACGAACCAAAGGCTCCAGTTAACTGAAGCTTACAGGAGAATTACAGGACAGGAGGTAGCGATGCCAATTGTTCAGGCTGCGTACAGCGTACATCATGATCATGCTTCAGGCGTTTGCGCCAGACAACAAGATCATCAGAAACTTTGGTTATAATACAATGACTAGAAGAGATTTCATTTCTAAAAACTTCACCATTCCTAGCGTCACACGGTCGCCAAAGAATTGACAGTAGGATAAATCAAAGGCTTAAATTATTCACGGGAGGATCCTATGCAGAGGAGATTGTTGATGAGAAGTTTACGATTGATGCAATGTTTTATATCAAAGGCTTTGGCATTTTTAGCCCTTGGCCTTCTCAATCCCATGATAGCCAGCAATCTAAATGGAGCTATAGCCTCTAAATTACACATGAGAGCAAATAGCTGACCTTCCTGCATTACGTTGGGCGTTTTTCAGTGTAGTTTGTTTCTCTCCTGATCTGTAGTCATCCCAAACACATCTACCGAGTTTTTTCAGTGAAGATGGTGTCTCACTTGATTTGCAGTTTTGCACCCAGAAGGCAAGAAATCTCACCCATTGCATCTTTCCGTATCCGTGACTGCAAGACGTATTTCAATCGACCTCTCTGTTTACGTCTTCTCATTCCCCTCTTCGTGGCTCCGTCGGGCCGACCCCGACCCACGCGGGCACATGGCCACGCCCATCTCGACTGCCAGCTCGTCCTCTTTTCCATTTTCCCCTCCCAAACGGCCCCCCAAAATCCTCTCCTAGGGTTTGCCCACTTCCTTGCCGCGAGATCCAAACCCCAATGGAGGAGACGCTCGCCTTGCTCCGCCGCCCGGTAAGTCTCCGCCGCGCTGGCCGGACCCCGTATTAGCTGCGATTCCTACCAGTGTGTTTGGCTGAATTTTGTTTTGTGGGTGTGTGGTTCGTGCTGCAGAAGCGCCGCGGCCGCCCGCCGCGGCCGCGGGAGGAGTACCACCACGCGGACTTCGAGGATGTGGCCGAGGCGGACGGGCTCGCGCCGCCTCAGTCCAAGCGGAAGCGCGCCGCCTCCGCCGCCGCCGCCGCGTCCCTGGAGGACCAGCCACTCATCGGTCTGTGACCCGTCCACCCTCTCTCTCTCTCTCTCTCTCTCGCTCTCGCTCGCTCTCCCCCGTTCTGATGAAGCATATCGGTTCATGGTAGAGAATGGTATTGGAAAACATTAGAGTTAGTATTTATGATGATGTTGGCAATCCCAGCCAATATGGTAGCCCTGGACCTAGTTCTACCATGTCCCACTTACACATGATAAGCAGGGTATTCTAGTAAGAAGGCTTCAGCTGACCAGTTTACTGGTTACCATTTGAGCGTTTATTAAGGGATATAACTAATTGGAACATGCCTGAACTAAATCTCTTTTAGTAACTATATAATCTTTCACCTGTATGAATTTTTTTAATTCGTACTATCTTGCAACTTGCAGATATTATCAAACATAATGGCAGGCTGATCAGCCATGCTGTCAAAAGGTTGGTTGAGGATTACGAGTCAAAGAAAAATTCGGTGACGTTTCAGATTTTAACAATGCTATTTGAGGTACTAGCACTGATTTTTTTTTGTGTTTTTGGGTCTTGGTTCTCCTGCTGCATTAGTTGATAAACCTATGAATCTTATTATGGCAGGCTTGTGGCGCCAAGCATGAGATTTATCCTGACTACCTTCGCGAGTCTGATGTGGATGACATTGTGGTGTCTCTTGTTGACCTAGCTAGGAAAGTATCCTTTTGTGACTTGTTCAGAAGAGTGAACAGAGAATCATCGTCTGTAATCTGATTGATTGTCCAATATTCATATTGACCGTATCATGTGTATTGCCCTCCGCTCAATCAAACTAATATGTATGTTTTCTTTTGAGTGAATTTGCGATACCTTAACTTGAAATTAGGGTCTGGTGGAAGATAATTACAACTCAAAGCATAAGGATCTCAAAAACTTCAAAGAGAACCTGGTTTCTTTTTGGGATAGCTTAGTGCTTGAATGCCAGAATGGCCCATTGTTTGATGACCTCTTGTTCCAAAAAATCAAAGACTATGTGGTTGCTCTGTCATGGTAATTTGGGCTTACTTCCCCCCTCCCTCCCTGCCCCGTTGCACTGTATGCATGTATTTAACATGCTTATTACTTGGTGTATCTTAGTGCTCCTCCAAGGGTATATCGCCAAGTAGCTTCATTGATTGGGCTCCAGCTTGTAACGTCATTCATATCTGTTGCTAAGACTCTGAGCGGACAACGCGAGACCACTCAAAGGCAGTTGAATGCGGAGAAGAAAAAGCAAAGTGATGGACCACTTATTGAATCTCTCAACAATAGATTAGCCCTTACTCATGCAAACATTACATACTTGGAGGAATTGATGCGGAAGATATTCGGCGGGTGAGACCTTGTACAAAACACGCGTAATTGTACTCTACTGTACATATTTGTTTTTTTTCTTAGTACCACTAACACCCTTCTCCAGACCCCGCACAGAGCGGGAGCTCTCTGCACTAGGTACACCCTTTGTTTTACATATGAAATTATTTCACACGCGCCCAAATAAAGTTGCAAGCATTTGATGTTTCAATATGGTTGTCCTGCTGTATGCTTTGGGAAATTTGTTGTTAGTTGGTATTGTTTTGTTATCTTCTCTTTGGGCCCTCAGTATACTTGGTGGTGATGTATGTCGGTGTTGCATTGCCTGTCAGGGCTTGAAACCTGATTTTTTAAATATGTATATAATAGGCAGATCTCCTGCATCTTCATTTCAAAGAAGTATCTGCATTTATGTTGGTTTTTGTGTCTGCTGAATTTCTACTTGTCACATGTAGGTTATTCATGCACCGTTATCGTGATGTTGATCCTGAGATCCGGATGTCCTGTATCAGATCTCTAGGTATTTGGGTTGTCTCTTATCCATCACTCTTTTTGCAAGATATATATTTGAAGTATCTTGGGTGGACACTAAATGACAAGGTAACAGATATTAAGTTCATTTGTTTTTTAGCTTACTAAAGCTTCTATGCGTCTGTGACAATGAAGACTTTATTTTGTGCATTCCATCAATGTAGAATGCTGGAGTTAGGAGGACTTCCATTCTTGCCTTGCAAAGTCTTTATGAAGTGGATGATAACATACCTTCTCTTGGTCTCTTTACTGAGAGGTTTTACACCAGGATGATCCAGCTTGCTGATGATATTGATGTTTCAGTAGCTGTGTCAGCTATAGGGTTGATCAAGCAATTGCTGAGGTGTGTTTTTGCAAGATATACTCTTTTGCACCCTTCTTATCTAGTTTGCTGATTATTTTGCCTGCACATTCATAAGCTAGGTGACTAGGTCAAGGTTCGGGATCTACAGTCTTTGATGGTTTGGCTTGCCAATGAATTCTTTGAACCAGTATAGCTCTTTCATGTTCGATTAACAGTTACATGATGCTTATTCAAACCTTTTGAACTCTGCACTAATTTTATCTGTTGAAAATTAAGTTTAAACAATATTCAGGTTCTTTGACTAACCTAATTTTTGTTGGTAGAAAATTAAGTCCATACAATACTATATGATCTAATAATGACTAAGAGACGCTATTTCTTAAGTCATTTAATCATCTTACACTAGGTACCATGAGAACAGTGTTTTTGTTCTTAAAACAAATGCAATATATATTGTTCTTTCTTTTCCAGGCATCAACTGTTGAGTGATGATGATTTGGGCCCACTATATGATCTTCTCATTGATGAGCCTCCAATGATTAGGCGTGCGATTGGTGAGTTAGTTTATGATCACCTAATAGCACAAAACATCAAGACCTCTCATCCCGGAGCTAGAGGTACTTTCTTCTACAAGCTTTCTATACTTCAAAGTAGGGTTCTATCAAACTACTTGGTCAGTTATTAATTATATTCTTATTCCAGATGGGGAAAATGAACCTTCTGAGGTCCATATTGGTCGAATGCTGCAAATCCTTAGGGAATTTTCAGATGACCCAGTCCTCAGTTCATACGTCATTGATGATATTTGGGATGACATGAAGGCGATGAAAGTATGCTCTACAAATTTGATTAACTTTATCCTTGAAAAGAATTATCATGTATTGTTGTCAGTGAGCCATTCCTGATGCAACTGAAATATTTTGATTTTTAGGATTGGAGGTGTATAGTTTCTGTGCTTCTTGATGAAAATCCTGCAATTGAGCTTACTGACATGGATGGAACAAATCTAGTTCGCATGCTGTATGCCTCTGCAAGGAAGGCTGTTGGGGAAAGAATAGTTCCTGCAGTGGACAACAGAAAGCTGTACTACAATAAAGGCCAAAAGGTGTCTAGTCCATTTCTGTGTTCATTTTCACTTTAATAAATTTGTTAATGATTGGCAGTGTTATCAAGTTGTCCAATTAATCATGATTAATCGTCCTAGTTGGTATCCTGGACTCGACTAGGGGCTACAACTCGATTAGGCCAATTAGTTTCCTGGTCGACTAGGGGGTGGACAACCAGAAACAGAATGGAATTGCTGGGCAGTGTAGGACATGGGCTACATCTGTGATGGCTTAGGCCACTTCGGCTCATGTTTTTCAGCCCAATTTGCAACTGTACATACAGCCACCACCCTAGAGTTATCTTCATGCTTGATTTGTGCTCTAGAACATATAGTATATTAGTATATATTTGGTATGTTTGTCCTGGTATATATATAAGGATGCTTAGGGGACAACTAGGACCGACCAGTGACCACTAATCGCCCTGGCTGATGACTAATTGTGACTAGTTGCCTGGTCGATCCCATAGCGATTAGGATCGACTAGACGACTTGCTAACACTGATGATTAGTAGTTCTATTCTTGATGGTTTGTGGCATTGCCTCATTAGTGTTCTTTATTCCAGTACCAGCTTGGGAGATATTATAGGTCTTCAAGCATTCCACTCAGAAACTACTTTAATTTTGTTAAATACTGACAATGTCTTCAATTTGGTTCCGGAATAAATATTCTGTTTGAATAGGTAAATGATTATGTAGGTAATATTAGTTGTATAAGTGAATTTTCTGAACTTCAGGATATCTCTTAGTATTCCTTACCTCTACCTGGTTACTTTTAAGGAGTTCTGGGTATGCCTATTTGGGGGAGTAACTGTCATCTGTGTTGGGTTTAGGGTTGAATCGGTCTGCTTCTAGGTGCAGATGGGCTGACATGTATGCTGGTTGCAAGAGAGCAGGGTCCCTGTAATTTTGATTGAGCATGCAACCCATTGGTGTATATTGACAGTTCTGCTACTAACCCACCCCAACCCGTAGTAACCAGCATAAGCAGTCTGGTCCGGTTCAGTCTGGGTGGGTTGGGTTAGCTTAACCCTTGAACAGCCCTTGTTACTGCTGTAACTGCTAACAGTCTAACACTAGCTTGTTGGAATGTAATGTGTCTGGGCTTCTCCGGATCAGTTAACTGTTAAACAGTAAATACATTAACTAATTTATTGAATACAAACTTCTTTTTTTCTGATCTTGTGGAAAAATTATTTTAGTTAAAGGTATTTAGATCCTACGGATCTGTACTAAATTACTTTCTGTAGTGTCCTTTCCCCTTGAAGGCTGCATCTTATATCTGTGTTATTTTCAGATTCTTCCTGATCAACTCCTTGTTAAATATTTTGTTCATGTCATCGATGGTTTTTAAAAAAAAATCAATTTACGCTTGACTTTGTTCAATGTTTTTTAGTGCTATTACTCAAACATAAAAGTATTTACAGGAATTATTGGAAAATAGCAGGCGTGAAATAACAAGTGCCTTATTGACAAGGTATCCACAGCTTTTAAGAAAATTCATATCTGACAAAGCTAAGATATCACCCCTAGTTGATATGATGACTCTTTTGAAACTTGAGTTGTATTCATACAAAAGGCAAGAGAAGGTCAGTGTCAAAGCTATATATTTTTTTTCCTTCTGTTTATGCTCTTCTGCTGAACTTGTTGCTAATAATTTCTTGAATTTGGTTCAGCATTTCAAGACAGCCATAGATCTCATCGCAGATGCTTTCTTTAAACATGGTGAGAAGGGCCCACTGAGATCTTGCATCAAGGCAATTATTTTCTGTTGCATCGAGTGCCAGGCTGATCTTAAAGATTATGCTGAAAATAAACTTAAGAATCTTGAAGATGAGTTGGTCTTGAAAGTCAGAACTGCAATCAAGGAAGTAGAGGTACACATTATTCATTCTTTTTTTTCCTGAACTGAAGTAATGAGGGTAATACGATACAATTGTCATTACAGGCAGGTGATGATGAATACTCCCTCTTGGTTAATTTGAAGCGGCTTTATGAACTTCAGCTGTCAAAACCTGTCAAGAATGATAGTTTATTTGAGGATATGTACCGAATCCTTGCTCATCTTAGGGATATGGATAATGAGGTGTGAACACTTTGTTTTTGATGATTAGCTCTCATCTCTGCAGAATTGATAGCACATTGAGCTGATGTTTTCATCAATTTTAGGTGAAGAGCTTTCTCCTCCTCAATATGCACCTTCAAGTAGCTTGGTCCCTTCATGCAATTGATGGTGAAAACCCATCTGAAACATGTATTGATGAACTTTTATCAAAGCAAAGCTCACTTTTTGATCAACTCTATTATTATTTAGTGGTACTGCCCACTTATCAGAAAGAGGGGAGGAGCACCACTGTACTTTCATGCAGAGTAAGTCTTGTGATTTCTGAACGTAAAAAATATCAGGAACATGTTGGTGTATCTCCATGGTTACATTGGATTGGACTAATTGACTTATTAGTTTGTTTTGTTTTTAGGTCTGCATCATTACCGCAGAGATGTGGTGCTTGTTTAAGAAGTCAAAATATTCTTCGACAAGACTAGAGAGTCTGGGTTATCTCCCACAGTCAGATATGGTTCAGAAGTTCTGGAAACTATGTGAACAACAGCTCAATATATCAGGTCTTGCTATGGGACACACACTCCTGCCTTGAATTGCAAAATAGGGTGTTTGCATGATCTTAGCAGTTTTACTAAGTATGTGTCTATTATGTTTTTGATTAGGAAAAAGTCCATATTACTCCCTCCGAGTTTGGCCTATGTCCAAATAACCCCTCAAACTAACATTTGGTTCAATTTACTCCCTCCAACTATTTAAGTTGGTCCAACTAACACCTAAAAGTGTTTTTTCTTTTTTTGTTTCTCTATGTACAAATTATATTTTAGTTTCAAATTTTGTGAGATGATAGAGGACATTGTATTTTGTATTAGAAAAATGCACTATGAATTATTCATCATTATGTTTTATACGATATTGTATTTCCAGTGTTAATTTATTATTAAATTTCCTAAGCTATCAAAATAGTGGCAAAAAGTTAAGATATATTTTTCTAACATAACTTATGATGTTCTCTATCATATCACAAAAGTTGATATTAAGACTCAACTAATACGTGGAAAAACAAAAATAACAAACCATGTTAAGGGGTAAACTAGACCAACCGATATAGTTGGAGGGAGTAAATTGAACCAAATGTAAGTTTAGGGGGTAATCTGGACATATGACAAACTCAAGGGGAGTAATTTGGACTTTTTCCTTCTGATTATTTAAATTTATTAAATATCCGTGCTCAGATGAAACAGAAGATGAAGATGCAAATGAAGAATATATTGAAGACACAAACAGGGATGCTGTCATGATTGCAGCTGCAAAGCTAGTGCTCGCTGATACAGTATCAAAGGTTTGTGCTGCATTTTCATCCTGTGATAAGTTCTCAAGCTTTGTACTTCCAACTACAGTTGTGGCAATTAATCATTATTTGCAAAATATTGGTTGCTTTTAATTGTTCCTTAACCAGTCAAGTAAATTTTCATTGCTCTTCTGTTTGCAGGATTATCTTGGTCCAGAGATTGTTTCTCACTATGTATCTCATGGAGCAAGTACAACAGAGATAATCAAACAACTAATTACTTCTCTAAAGAAAAACACAAACTTTGACATGGGAGCTCTATTTTTTGAGGCGCTGAAAAGGGTAAATATATAATGATTATTATTAGTAACTATGCATGTAAAATACATATCGATAAGTATGCATGAGTGATATTAATTATTTTTAACTTTTTTTTTTGTATGAACAACGATATTTGTTCTCCTGCAGTTATGAACTAATCAGCTTGTTCCAAACGTCATATATTTAAAAACAGAGTGTTGTTATTTTATTATTATTAGCCAATCCCCCAAAGAAATATTAAATGATACTGTAACTGCTTTGGAGAACTCAGTCGATCATGCATCGTCATGGATGTACATCAGCTATCTATAAAACAAGTGAAACTGAAGATGAAGAGCAGCAACTGCTAATCTCATTGAAATATCTATACTGATTTCCTATGACTATCCGGTCCGTCCTGGCAAAGAAGTATCACCCCATAATATCTGCAACTAAACTCTAAGTTTATACCAAAGATTTTTTCTAGAATCTCTAGTTTAAGTATACAAGTGATCTTAATTAAAAATTGACACCTTATTCTATTTTACTGGTGAGAGTACTTATGCCTCCTTTAGCTTGTTTTTGTCAGTGTGGTTTTCACTCTTGGTTCATTGTTTTAGATATTTCCTGACTGGAATTTAAGAATATTGCTTCTATAAGTGCACCAGTTAATCTTGGTATTTGCATTTGAGTTTGTGTATGAGTAAATATTTCTATATTTTCCATCCATGTAGGCATATGAACGTTACATGGCCCATGTTCACGACGGAGAAAACCTAATCCTGACTGGCAAGTCTTATTCAGAATGTCAAGATCTTGCTAGTCGTCTTGCAGGGTCGTATGTTGGGGCCGCTCGCATTAAAAACAAGTCAGATATCCTGAAGATTATCCAAGATGGTGTTTCTTTTGCTTTTGTCGATCTTCCAAATCAATTGTCGTTCCTTGAGGCTTCTCTTCTGCCATTTGTTTCTAAACTTCAGTCGTCAGATATTCCAGATATGTATGGGTTATTGGATTGCATGCTTCTTAGTTCTTTGCTTGCTTCTAATTATTAATTTGAGCTATCACTTTGCTTGTAGTCTGGCAGATGTAGAGAAGAGGACTCAAGATACCAATATGGTTGGAGATCAAGGTGCTTGGCGCCCATTTTTTACATTCGTAGAGCACCTACGTGATAAACATGCGAAGAATGAGGTTTTGCATGGTGTGTTAAACTACTTTCCTTTGTTGACTGTGCTCGTCTTTTTGTCTTGATATTGTGCCTGATACTCTGATTTTTCTCCGTCCATATCTAGAGGAAGAGGAAAAACCTGTGAGGCGACGGGGCCGTCCAAGAAAGGTTAGAGATGTGCCAGATGCACCAGATCTACGCAGTGCTCGGGATGTACGTGGGAAGAAACTTTTTAGAGATGAAGGGCACAATTCTAGTGGCGAGGAGTCTATCAGTGCATCTGACCATCAGGGTCATGGTGAAGATGAAGACAGCGACGGCGATGCAGATCAGCCCTTAATCAACACGATCAGGTCTTCCGCCGTCAAACTACGATCCTTGAAGGTCTCTCAACAGGGAACAAGCAGCCACAAAGGGGTCCCTGGCCCATCAGGTACATTTCAGGAATTTTCCCTCTTACATTGGATGTCTTGAACTCTTGATGAAGGCGGAGAATAATGAATGTAGGGTGTTCTCATTCTGCTTTTGCACATCCTAACCAGAACATGTAATTTCAGGTAGCAATAGCTGAGAGGATGCATGCAGTACCACAGATTGCTGGTGATGATTCCCAGACTTTGGACGACAAATTCAAGCAGCACAGTGGGCTGGCACTAACATCAGTTTGACGAGGACATCAGTCCACGGGGAGCTGCATCTAATTGCTTAGGCACTGTACATGATTTGCACTTAGGTGCTGACTCCCTTTGTAGAAAATACTTTTGACATGTATTTCTAAATAAGTTTACTATAAAAATATATGATATGATTAATCTAATGATACTAATTTGTTATCATAAATATTAATATTTTTTTTTTATATATACTTGGTTAAACTTGAGATTAGTTGACCTATCGTGGGATGTGCACTTATTTTCAGATTGGTTTGGAGACGAAATGGTATGGGATGATGCCTGCCTATTTTGCAATAGGATCATTCTATTCTCTTTTATTTTGTTGAAAAGATAGATTTATCTTAGTTTTTTGCATAGATCACCTTTTTGTCACATTGTTAGGCA
The DNA here is from genome assembly GCF_019320115.1 of Miscanthus floridulus. NCBI lineage: Eukaryota > Viridiplantae > Streptophyta > Magnoliopsida > Poales > Poaceae > Miscanthus > Miscanthus floridulus. The sequence goes on from NC_089588.1 coordinate 134,309,252, forward strand.
CCGTTAGCCTTGGGTCATACACTCACATCTGAATTACGTGGGCCTCACCTATCATCTTCTTGTTCTTCTTCCGCCTCGTACACCTTGCTTTGAGCCATCCGTGCGAGCCTGCAGAAACTCCCTTTGCTGTCCTGTCCGTTGCCACCTAAGCTGTCCGTACGGCCCCGGTCAGCTCCCCATGAAAGAATGTAATTATGAGAATCGTGTTGTTTAATGTAGCTCAAGATTAATTATGTTTGTAGTAAATAGTATTAATATTTATGTTTCCAAATAAATTTATTATAAAAATATATTAGATAACTATTCTAATGATACTTATTTTGTATCATGATTAATATAAATTTGATCAAAGTTTAAATAGTTTGACTTCTCAAAAAACAAGAATTGAATTCTTTTATAGACGGGAGTACTCTTGCTCAACTCTGTGCTGCCCCACGCTTGTTACCCATTCCTGTCATACCTCAATCGTCCTTTGCACACCACGTGCCTCTGCCATCCCTGCCTCCACGGCGCCTCTGTCACTCCTCATTTTGTCGTATACCAACTGCCAACCCTAGACCTACCTCACTAGCTGACGCTTTGCCGCCTCACCTGCCTTGTCAACTGCCTCACCTACAACGCGATGTTGCACCACACTTGTCTCGCTAGCCGCGTTGCCCTCAACACGTTGCCACAACAAACGCTGAAAGAGGAAAAAGTCGAATATCCTTCTCCCTTGGATAGGTTCACCTACATCCGGGAATACTTTCTTTTTGGGATGGATCTATCTCTCACTTGTCCCCAATTTGACATATGTAAAAACAGGTTCACCCCATTGTGGCAGAACCTCCTAAATTATAGGGCCAACATGCACCTGTCACTGTCCAATGACCTCTGACGACTATGCATATGTTCCCGGTAACTTAAGAAGACTGTCGGGTGTCCTCGGAGAACCCCGAATCATCCATGATTTTTCCGAGCAGGATCCATTACAGAGTCATTGCAGTATTACAACAGTTTATTCATTAATATACATCAGAGTGAAATAGCGGAAGTCTTACAGTAACTTAGTTTACAAAACAGTTGTTTCAAACCTTACAAACTAAGTATGATTATTATTACAAACCATAGTAGTGGAGTGGCATTAGTAACATAAACATAACACACAAAGAAAGTGCCCTGCCCAAGGGCCACACATTTACTTGTCATCTTCGATTTGAAAAACAATCATGCAGCACGATCCAAAGCAGACCTGCTCATGAGACTCACCTGCAACAAGGGTTAACGAACCCTGAGTACAAAAGTACTCAACAAGACTTAACCGAAATAAAAACTGATAAGACTCAGAAATGCAGGCTCAGGGATTCAAGGTAAGGCTTTAGCATTAAACAAGGTTCTTTTACGTAAAAGCTCTTTAAAAAGATTCTTTCTTTCAACATTTAATCCTTATCAAAATCATATATGAATCTGCCATGATCCGTATTGAGATCATGAACTTCATATCAAACCCTTTCTCAAATCTTCCTCAAGTTTCATTTATTAACTACGATGATGAACAGTGAGTTGAGTCTCCATAACCGAGGAGCAATGACGATTCAAACCGATTATAACCCAACTGGGGATTCCCAACCACACGACATATGCAGGTCCCTGACCTACATATACCAACCCACCCTCAGATCCTCTAAAACAAGAACGGGTCCGCGCCACCCGAGAGCACAGTACTCCACCAATCCATCCCATTGCCATGTGGGTACATGCTACTCCCGCCATCTCTCCACTTCTAGTGCGCGAGTAGCCATTCTCGTAATAGAATAGCCGAGTTAAGGCTTACCGGAGCATGTGGCCAGTACTACAAAGTCTCACCTCATGCAATTCAACAACAGACGGTTTCTTAATCGACACAGGCGGAAAGAACCCGCTCACAAGACATCCATGTCTTGTGGCTCTCATACACCGAGTCCGCCCGGTCTAGATTTATTACTCCACATGATCATACCTCATGATAGCATAAATAACCAATCATAACCAAAACTCCATTCATATCTCGCAGGTGACCGGTAATCACCTGACTTTTATCGTTCTAAGCATGGCTAAGCATAATTAGGCATTCTCGGATTAAAACGGGTAACAAGGTTGATATGGAAAAGCAAGGTTGGTAATGCACCAATTAGGTTTCCACTCAACTCCTAATCACTTAATGCAGTATATAAAAGCAAAAGCGAAATAATTTGTAAAAAACAAGGTAGGTTTAAATGCATCTAGGGCTTGCCTTGATTGTCGAAAAAGTTAGGTTCCGGAGATGTTCCACATATATCAAACCCGACCTCAACAGGTGGATTAACTTCCTCAACAACTTGGTTGACTACCACATTCTCACTTTCGTTCACTATACATAGTAACAATGTCATGTTTAATATGATGCGTGATATAAAACACGATGCTTGACGATGGATGCAAAAGTTAATAACTTGAATACAACTTTCCTACGCGGTATAGTTACAAGCCAAAAACTAACTAAACCTTTTTATAAACTCAAACACTTACTTTAAATGCCAAGGATCATTTTATGCTAATGACCCAAGGTCATCACTCAATCCCAAATTCAAACAAAACCTAAATCATTAGGGTTTACTATTTGTTTTTATTAATTAATAATTATGAAATAAATCAACTTTCTCCAAATGAGCTCAACATTTTTGTGAAGACTCATCACATGATAACTAAGTGGCAAAAGAATTTTTATAATTTTGGATAATTAATTAAGCCTAGAAAAATCCTAGAAATCCATTTATTAATTAATTTGAGCAATTTTTATCACATTCAAAATATACTGAAAAATAACATTTAATATTTTTCCTAAATAGTTTACATCTCAGAGAGACCACACAAAAAATTTCATAATTTTTGGAGCTCTATTTAATTCTACACAAAATAAACAAATCATAGCACTATTTAAACAATTCTGCAAAATAGAAAATTTCATTTTCAAATACACAGTCACTGACATCAGGGTCCCACTCGTCAGTCCGCGCTGACCACGACGGCGAGGCCCTTTGACCGGCGGTTTCTCGCCGACGGTGAGATCTCCGGCCACGGCGAGGGTACCATCATGTTCCCCATCTCACGGCGGTGCGGTTAGGGGTACTAGCTAAACCAATTATGGCTTGGTCCGAGCTTGACGCCGGCCATGGCGGACACGGCGGTGCGGCTGTGTTACGCCGGCGAAGTGAGGCCGATAGCGGCTAAACAAAATGCTTGGGAAGAATCAGCAGCTTACCCTAAACACGCTCGAGTTGATGGCTGAACCGGAGGAGCAACAGAAAAGCGGGTCGACGATCAAGGCAGTCACGGCGGTGTTCCGGCGTCGACGGCGGCTTTCCAGTGGCTGCAGTGGATGAATGGATCAACTAAAAGGCCACAGAGCATCACGGCAACACGAAGAAGATGGAGCTACGCTTCGCAAGGGCAGAGACGCACCGTAGAGTGGTGGCCACGGAGAAGCGAGCTTGACGGTGATGCTGCCGGCCGCGAGGGAGAAGGGCGACGTGCATCGTATCTCAGCAAAATTAGGCGCCTAGGACTGGTCAGCTAGGTTCACAAGGAGTAGGCGGAGCTATGGCATGCTTTGCTGAGACTGGGAGAGGTCTACGGTGACGGCGTGAGCTCGTCGGAGCTAGGCGGTGACGACGGAAAAAACAGAGGAAGAAAGCGGAGAAGAACGGCGACGGCGCAGGCTTTATAGCGCAGCCAAGAAGTAAGGAGAAGCCACGCAGCAGCCTTCCCATGCCAGCACAAAGCCGGAGATGGCCATGGGCACGACTGGAAGCCGTCGGAAGATCACCGACGGTGAGGTGTCGTCCGCTGGCACTGTTCACTATATTTAATGAATTGCCACTCGATCCATTTTTCAAATTACTCTCAAATTTGTATGGTAACTCAAAAATCTCCAAAAATAAAAGTTGTTCCAAATTCAAAGTTCTACAACTTTGCCTTAGCAACCATACTCAAATTATGTCTACATTTTAAAATGTAACTTTAAAATCAAAAGGGGACACTTTAAGAACTTATCGCCTTTTCAAATTACTTCAAATTTTATATAACAACTTTGAAAACTCAAAAAACCAACTTTGTACACCTTGACAAGCTCTACACTTTTCCTTTTAGGCTCAACTCCAAAATGTGCTTAGATTTTGAATTAGGTTTTCCAGGGTAGAATTAAACGCTAGAAATTAGGGTTTTCGGAAATCCAATTCAACACAAATGTTTTGAAATTGATTCATCCATAGAAGTCAACACATATCATCATAAAATAAACTTGTTTTAGTGAATGCATATAAAATTTTTCACTAACACAAAAATGATGTGCAATGCATATGATGACATGGCATATTTTGGGGTTTAAAACACTGGAGGTGTTACACCCATCCCACCCCACTTGGGCCTCTAACCAAACACATACTTAAATCTTAGGACAGAGAGAGGGTCCTGTGCAGCACCATGGGTCTTCACCATTCTCAACTAACGAAGTTCACATAATTTCAATTGAGTTAGGGACAATCCTGGCCTTGTGATGGAAGAACCGTAGGTGTGTGTTAAGGTTTGAGCTGAAGTGCGTGACTTGCTAGAGCGGGTTGTAGGATGAACTGTGGACATTTCACACCCCTAGGGTAGATGATCTGCACGCCATTTTCTTTGAGAAATCATTTTTGTGTTGTTGGAGTTGTTGGAACACATGAATTTTTGAACCGTGGGCAGTCTGCGTAGGTGTGTGTTAAGGTTTGAGCTGAAGTGCATGACTTGCTAGAGCGGATTGTAGGATGGACTGTGGATGGATGATCTGCACGCCATTTTCTTCGAGAAATCATTTTTGTGTTGTTGGAGTTGTTGGACCACTTGAATTTTTGAACCGTGGATGGTCTGGTCCTTGTAATTGTAAAGGGGATGGTTTGCGACTCTACAACTGTCGACTCTAACAACAATTTGACACAAGAATATAGCCACTAGATAAAACTTTGAACCATCCAAGCCTTGTATTGAGGATGTTTTGCAAAATAGCCATAGCTAGAAAATGGTTGGGGGACGGGGTGTTGTTTAAATGTATACCTCTCATGCCATGGAGAGGTCTCTTGACTATTTGGAAACTTCCTTGACATGTTTTGAGTCTTCTTCCACCTCTCTCTCACACACACTTTGCTTTGGATTGTATTTTTAGTGAGATTGAGAGCATCCTAGTGCATTGCATCAAGAGTGAGTTTTGTGGCACTAAAGAATTTTTAAACAAGTGTCACTAGCTTGTTACTCTTAGAGGTTCACCTTGCTAGATGGCTTGGAGCTTGTGGATCTATGGAGCACTTCAAAGAAGATTGTGTTGTCCTAGAGTTGGTTGTATGAGATTTTGTGCTCACTCGCCAGAGCGATGAAAAATAATTCTATTGGAATCGGGGTATGAAGGTAGGGATGAAAACGGATTGGATACGGACGAATATCAATGATATTACATTTATTTTTATATTTTTGTTCGAATTCAGATTCGAATACGGATAGTATCAACCATGACAGATAGGATAAGATTGGATATATCGACATCATAAATATGTGATTTGAGTATTCGGATCCGGATATGGATACAGTATCGAATGTTGAATATTCAGACTCGGATATGGAGAGATCTAAACTCCTCTAAACGGATTCGGTCTCGAATGCGTCAAAAAATATATGTACCGTTTTTCACCCTAGTTGGTACTAACTGGCTCAAGATCAAGTTGTGCCTTAAGAGATGAGCGGTTGAACTTTGAATATCCAACTCAACGTAGATTAGGGATGATCGCAAGTCATTGATACCACAAGATAATTTTTCGGTTATCTCTTGTGCTCAATTTCCACTCATGCAATTCACTTTAAGCACTTAACATGCTTAGACATTAAATTATTGCATTGTCATCCCAAGTTGCCAACCTTCACCTAACTTAGCAAAAATAGTATTTTGGGGCTCTCTTGTGTTACAAAATAAATTTGTCTAGTGTTTGTGATTTTAGTTAAAACTATCTTGTCGGGTATCAATATTAGGGATACCTGTAAGAAGGAAGCCGATGGCCGCGAACACTAACTCGCCTGGACGGTCAAGAGCATATTTTGGTCGTGCCCGACCCTGAAGGTACGGGCTCTGTCTCGCCCGTCCCCGAGGGTGCTGGCTCCATGTCGCCCGACCCTAAGGGTGCGGGCTCTGTCTCGCCCGATCCCAAGGGCTCATGCTCCGTCTCGCCAGACCCCTTGGGAGCGTGCTCCATCATGTCTGACCCCTCGGGCGTGGACTTCGCCTCACCAGACCCCTCGAAGGGGGATTTCGCCTCGCCCGATGGGGGTCCGTATCGCTCCCAACCACTATGGGTCTAAGAGTACGAACCTAGGGTCAAACTTCGAACACCAGAATAGGAGTAGGTGTGTCATGACCCACGACCATGACGGGCCATACCTGAGGACTTACATCGCCAACAGTGTCGGGCGTGCCGGTGCTATGCTACCTAATCTCTGAACAACTTCCGACGGAGGTATCTGCTAACCATGCCGCCTGCCAGGATGGAATGGGGCGCCATGACTGGCTGATGACACCCACGTATAGCGCCAGTGATGAACAGGGCCATGATGTGGAGCCATCCCCGTCATCGTCTACAGGGCACAGCAAAGCGGCTCAATGGCTCAATGAGTTCGACTAGACTCACCTCCATTTGATCCTTCCATCAGAGACTTGAGATGTTCTCCCTCTCTTACCCGTTTGTAACCCCTACTACAAACAAGTACCGGTAACACAAGTAGCCTCAAACTAGACATAGGGACATTCCCCCCGAACCAGTATAAACCCTTGTGTCCTTCGAGCACACCATCCGGGTCAGACGCGCAAACACAAAATTACTAGTCAGCGGTTCAAAACACTAACAGTTGGCACACCAGGTAGGGGCCTTTTGCGTGACTCGTCATCCACAATAGGCCATGGATGGCTAGCCATGGCATCAGCTGGGTCCTGAGCATGCACGTGAGCTTTGGGAGCTTAGATTTCTTCATCACCACAGAGGGAGAGCTGGCGCGGGCTCCCGTCCCCATCCAACTTCTTCGCTCCACTGGCCTCAACGCAACCATCGAGGCACTCGAAGAGTTGCAGCCGCACGCCCCAGAGGCCCATGCCTTCGGGGGCAACCAACTCCTTGGCTTCGATTACAGGAGGCTAGAGTGCCAGCTTGATGCCTTCCTAGGACTCTAACCATCCTGGGAGGACCTGCGCTGCATCACCTTCTCGTTCGCAACGTCATGGCACAGCTTGCTAGAGGAGAACCGCTCTCCTCGGAATTCCTCACCTAGAGTGCCCCAACAACGTTCTTGTTCAGTCTACACGACGCCACAAGGACCATTGGTCACCTCGTGGCATAGCGCATGCACCTGTCCCCCATGGATGACAAATTCGTGGGTATGACGGACTATGTCGCATAATCTTTTCATGACCTTCTCGTGGGAGATTCAGAGACGATCTTTGACTCTGACTCTAGTAGGGGAAGCCATCACCCCTTGTGAGAATCCATTATGGCAGGCACCCCTGCGGGACATGTCGAAAGTGTCCACAAGGGAGAGGCTACTCCTACGGATGACCACAACGATGAGGTCGAGGGAGATGTAGGGGCCCCGCCTCGCCAGCGGGTGGAGCAGCTGAGGGCATGTCACAAGGAGATCGAGGATGCATGACTTCAGCTAGAGTAGGAGCGTGTGGAGCTCGAGCGCAAGATCAAACGCCATGGAGACAGTGGCCGTGCACGTGCCATCGCCCACGACATAAACCGAAGGATCATTGAGGATGATGGAGGCCTCCTGTACTTCACCCGGGCAAGCCTAAACATAGCTGTCGCAGCGGCCTTGCTTTGAGGGCTCCCGAAGCCCGCGACACCTAAAGACCGTCGGGCCCATTATGAGATCCGCACGCTGCTCGAGCGCACAGCAGTGCAGCAGGCGGAAAGCTCGCTATCTCAGTGACACGAGCTGATGCTAGTCAGCGCGTGTCTTTAGGATGACATGGCCAAGACGTATCCGTCCACTAGGCACCGCGCGACGGCGGGGGGCTTGCCATGGTCCCGGTGCATGAGCATGTCGGCCCTAACCGTGATGCACGTAACACCTTAGATGCCCATAGGCGCGGATGGGGGGACAAGAGAGAGGAGGCCAGCCCGACTGCCACCCTCATCGTGGTGGACGCTATCATAGCGGCGAGGACCGAGGCCCGAGCCCTGATCTGCTGGGGCCCAGGCTTTTGGCCGGCACATCCTCAACGCGGCTTTCCCTCCGCGATATCAACCACTGACCAACATCCCAAAATACTCTGGGTAAACGAACCCCGGTCTGTGGCTCAAGGATTACTAGCTTGCTTGTCAAGCCGGTGGTGCGGATAGTGATTACTTCATTATCCGCAACCTCCCCTTGTTCCTGGCCAATTTGGCACGAACATGGCTGGATCACCTTCCGCCCAACCGGATTCAAAGCTGGGTGGACCTGAAGGAGATCTTTCTGGGAAATTTCCAGGGCACCTACACATGCCTTAGGAACCCTTGGGATCTAAAGAATTACCGATAGAAGTCTAGGGAAACTCTCTATGAGTACATCCGACGCTTCTCCAGGCAATGCAAGGAGTTGCCCAATGTCGTCGACGCCGACGTCATTGCAGCCTTCTTATCCAAGACCACTTGTGAGTCCCTAGTCCACAAGTTGGGATGCAAGGGCCCTCGGACCACCAAGGAGCTCCTTAACATCGCGACTAGCCATGCCTCAGGGGAGGAGGCGGTCAGAGCGATTTTTGACCGCCCCAAGGGCAAAGCAAAGCGAGACGAGGACACCAGTGAGAGCGCCTCTAACCGCCCGAATAGAAAGAAGAACAAGCAGCGACACGAGGGCTCCCTCGTGGCCACTACTAAGCAAAAAAGTGGACGGGCACCCACCGAGGGTGCTCCCGACCACTTAGAGAAGCTACTCAAGGGGCCATGCTCGAATCACACCTTCCCCTTCAAGCACTTGTACAAGGACATTGCCCTCATGAAGTGTTTCCTGTCCGACAGCTCCAAAAAGATGGACCAGAGGAAGAAGCCTGAGCTAGCGACGGACAATGCCGAGCAGAAGGATGGTGTCTTTCCAATGCCAGATGGCTGCCTCATGATCTTTGGTGGGGCAGCGGCTTACGACTCTAGGCACTGCTGAAACCTCACGCGTTGCGAGGTCTACATGGTCGAGCCAGCCATGCCATCTTTCCTCTGGTGGTCGGAGTCCGCCATCACCTTTGACCGATCCAACCACCTAGAGAGTGTCTCATAGCTGGGACGGTACCCGGTTATGTTTGACCCAATCATGGGCACATAGCATCTCACCAAGGTGCTAATGGATGGAGGCAGCAGCCTCTACATCATGTACGCCGAGACGCTTGATGCCATGGGCATCGATCGGTCGCGTGTCCGACCGACCGGGGAACCTTTCCATGGCGTCATGCCGAGGAAACAAGCCATACTGCTTGAGTAGATTGACCTACCCATCACCTTTGGGAATCCAACCAACTATAGGACAGTGACCCTCACCTTCGACGTGGTCAGGTTCCACAAAACCTACCACGCCATCCTAGGACGACCGTGCTACGCTAAGTTCATGGCCATCCCCAACTACACTTACCTAAAGCTCAAGATGCTAGGCCCACATGGGGTCATCACCATCGACACCTCCTTCTAGCGTGCTTATGAGTGTGAAGTTGAGTGCTGTGAGCATGCCTCGGCGATTATCGCCTCTGAGGAGCTCGCGGTCATCAAGGAGGGGACCGTCGAGGAAGCACCCGACTCCAAACGGTTGGCCAGATCTTTTGAGCCTGCGGAGGGCATCAAGGAGGTCCTCATAGACCCCAGCAGCTCCGAGGACAAAGTGGTGCACATCGGCACCACACTTTCCTCTAAATAGGAAAGCACGTTCATCAACTCTCTCCGCGCCAACAGAGATATCTTCGCGTGGAAACCCTCAGACATGCCAGGCATTCCGAGGGAAGTTGCCAAGCATGCCTTGCAGATCAGGCCAAGCTCCAAGCTTATAAAGCAGCTCCTACGTCGCTTCGACGAGGAGAAGCATAGGGCCATCGGCGAGGAGATCGTGAAGCTTTTGGTGGCTGGATTCATCAAGGAAGTGTATCATCTCGAGTGGTTAGCTAATCCCATCCTTGTACAAAAAAGAATGAGAAATGGAGAATGTGTGTTGACTACATGAGGCTCAACAAGGCATGTCCAAAGGATCTGTTTTCTTATGGACATTGGTGATATAAGGCCTAGAGAGGTGATTGATGTTGAAGATGATAAGAATCAAGTGCTCTCTAACTCAAATGTGCAAGCTAGTGGTTCTCATGATCAAGTTCAAGCAAGAACTAGTGATGACAAAGTGCAAGATCAACAACAAGTGGCTAGTTCATCATCTCAACCAAGTGATCAATCAAATGCAAGCAATCAAGTGCAAGTGCTTCAACCTACCAATGTTGCAAGAGATCATCCATTAGACACTATCATTGGTGATATTTCAAGAGGTGTGCAAACTAGATTAAGATTGGCTTCATTTTATGAGTATTTCTCATTCGTGTCATCCATTGAACATAAGAAGATAGATGAAGCTTTGAAGGATGTTGATTAGGTCAATGCTATGCATGAAGAGCTAAACAGCTTCACAAGAAACCAAGTATGCGAGTTAGTTGAGAGGCCTAAGGATCATAATATGATTGGAAACAAGTGGGTCTTTCGAAACAAGCAAGATCAAGATGGGATAGTAATAAGGAACAAAACAAGATTAGTGGCTCAAGGTTACACTCAAGTTGAAGGTCTTGACTTTGGAGAAACATATGCCCCGATTGCAAGATTGGAAACAATTAGGATCTTATTAGCCTATGCTTGTGCCCACAATATCAAGTTGTACCAAATGGATGTGAAGAGTGCATTTCTTAATGGGTACATCAATGAGCTTGTGTATGTTAAGCAACCTCTCGGTTTTGAAGATGAAAAGAAACCCAACCATGTTTACAAGTTGAGAAAGACTTTGTATGGATTAAAACAAGCACCTAGAGCATGGTATGAGAGATTGAGAGATTTCCTACTCTCTAAAGGATTCAAGATGGGAAAGGTTAACACCACTCTCTTCACCAAGAAGCTTGGAAATGACTTGTTTGTAATGCAAATCTATGTTGATGATATCATATTTGGGTCAACAAATCAAGATTTTTGTGAAGAGTTTGGCAAGATGATGGCAAGTGAATTTGAGATATCCATGATTGGAGAGCTTAGTTACTTCCTTGGTCTTTAAATCAAGCAAATGAAGAATGGCATATTTGTGAGTCAAGGCAAGTATATCAAGGACATGATCAAGAAGTTTGGAATGGATGATGCTAAAGCTATTAGTATATCAATTGGAACAAGTGGAAGCTTGGATAGTGATGCTAGTGGCAACATGGTGGATCAAAAGATGTATCGGTCTATGATTGGAAGCCTACTCTATGTGACCGCATCAAGGCCGGATGTGATGTTTAGTGTATGTATGTGTGATAGATTTCAAGACTCATCAAGAGAAAGTCATTTGAAGGCAACAAAGAGAATATTGAGGTACTTGAAGCATACACAAAATATTGGATTGTGGTATCCCAAAGGAGCAAGATTTGAGTTGATTGGATATTCGGACTCCGATTATGCGGGATGCAAAGTTGAGAGAAAGAGCACATCGGGCACATGTCAACTATTGGGAAGATCACTTGTGTCTTGGTCATCAAAGAAGCAAAATAGTGTAGCACTTTCAACTGCCGAAGCGGAGTACATTTCGGCTGGTAGTTGTTGTGCTCAATTACTTTGGATGAAGGCTAGTTTGAGTGATTTTGGAATCAAATTCAAGCAAGTGCAATTGCTATGTGACAATGAAAGTGTTGTAAAGCTCACCAACAACCCGGTTCAACATTCAAGAACAAAGCATATTGATGTCCGCCATCATTTTATAAGAGATCACCAACAAAAAGGGGATATTTGCATTGAGAGTGTTGGCACCGAAGATCAACTTGCCGATATCTTCACCAAGCCACTTGATAAGAAGAGGTTTTGCAAGTTAAGGAATAAATTGAACATACTTGACTTCTCCAATATGTGTTGATGCACCCCCCCATTATATATAATTTGAGCTCACCTATCTATAATTTCACCCCAACTTATCTATAATTTGAGCTTACCTTTTATGCTAATTGTTGACAAAGGGGAGAGAAATTCATAAAGATAGTAAGATAAGAGGAGCAAACAAATGAAAACAAATGAAATGACATTGTAAGGGGATAATAAAAAATGCACACAAGTAGGGGGAGCAAGCTCATAAACCTTGTATGTTGCATTTGAATGTGCATTTCATATATTTACTTACATAGCACAAGTTCTAAATTTCAATATCCATGCTTGTGTGGTGTATGCTAGTTATATGCTTGAATGATGAAATGAAAAACTAGCATGCATAGGCTAAAGTAACTAGACTTATGTTCATTCTATGGAAACTAGACCCTTGCTTGTAATGTTGATCTCATGGGGTATTCTAGTTTTTGTGTATGTCTAGTTACTAATGGTGCTAAGGATGGTATATTGGTGCACTCCGATTGGTATCACGCTTCAAAGGTCCGTCTCTTATACCTTAGCATCATTTAGTAGAAATTGTCTCCTATATTTCCTATCTAAGCATATGTGCAAGCTACAATCCAAACTCTTAGCACATATGTAGGGGGAGCAATTGCTACCATTTGGAGTTTATGAAACTTGTCCATATTCTTTTACACATGGTAAATATGCTTGGGCAAGCAACATGGATTCAATTAAATTTCAATTCATATATTTGTGTAAGGGTTGCCATCAATTACCAAAAAGGGGGAGATTGAAAGCTCTAGTTTGGTTTTGGTGAATTGATAAAACCCTAAGTGCTAACCTAGTTTATCAAAGTGATAATGAGATAGGTAGCACTACTCCAAGTGATGAAACAATGGTGAAGATCATGATGATAGTGATGGCATGGTGATGATCAAATGCTTGAACTTGGAAAAGAAGAAAGAGAAAAATAAAAGGCTCAAGGCAAAGGTATAAATAGTAGGAGCTATTTTGTTTGAGTGATCGAGATACTTAGTGAGTGTGATCACATTTAGGATCGATAGCCGTACTATTAAGAGGGGTGAAACTCGTATTGAAATGCGGTTATCAAAGTGCCACTAGATGCTCTAACTCATCGCATGTGCATTTAGGATCTAGTGGAGCGCTAACACCCTTGAAAACATTTGTGAAAATATGCTAACACATGTGCACAAAGGTGATACACTTGGTGGTTGGCACATTTGAGCAAGGGTTAGGAACTTCACCGACAAAGTGTCTGCCCATAGAGTGCGGACAGTCCGATGGTGCCACCGGCGCTCTTTGCAGAAAAGACGGAGGCCACTGTAAGTGACCGGACGCTGGTCTCGGTAGGACCAGTGCGTCCGGTCAGTGGAAGTGTGAAGACGCTGGAATCGGTCTTTGACCGGACGCTGACGGGGCGCATCCGGTCCTGCTGACGTGGCAGCACACAGAGGAGACGTTGTGTGACTAGACACTGGGTGAGTCCAATTGAGCATGACCGGACACGTCTGGTCGTGATTTCTCGCTTCTGGATGCTTACTGGAAATGAACGGACGCTGAGGTCCAGCGTCCGGTCACTTCGCAGCAGCGCGTCTGGGTCATCATTTAACCGTTGGGATCGGGCACTTAGTATTTGAAGAGAGGGGACACGTGGCGTGCCTCGCACAACTGGACGTTGGAGTCCTACGTCCGGTCGATATGACCGAAGCGTCTGGTCGCCCCATGTTCAGTGCAGTGAGTAGCCCAATGACTCTATTTCATGGGGGCTTCTATTTAAGCCCCATGGCCGGCTCAAGCTCATTCTCTTGGCCATTTGCATTGATATAGCAACCTTGTGAGCTTAGCCAAAGCCCTCCCACTCATCTCCATCATTGATCCATCATCTTTGTGAGATTGGGAGAGAATCCAAGTGCATTGTTTGAGTGATTGCATCTAGTGACACTTGATATTCATGTTTCGCTGCGGGATTCACTTGTTACTCTTGGTGGTTGCCGCCACCTAGACGGCTTGGAGCAGCGGGGATCGTTGATCGTAGGTTGGTAATTGTCTCCGGCTCCGATCGTGGTGATTGTGAGGGGTCTTGTGCCTTCCCCAGCGGAGCGCCGAAAGGTAACTCTATTGGATTGCTCGTTTCATTGAGTTACCTCACTTGTGGGTAGGTTCTTGCGGTGTCCAATTGTGTGGACGAGGTTTGTGCAACACCTCTTAGCCGCCGAACCACCAAGTGTTGGTCGACACAACGGGGACTAGCGTGCCGGCAAGCACGTGAACCTCGGGAGAAAAATTAGTTGTCTCTTGCCCTTTGGTATTCTCCCGGTGATTGATTTAGTATTCATCTTGTGATTGGTTCACTCCTCTACACGACGGTATAATCACCCTACTCACTTATTTATATTCTTGCAAACTAGTTGTAGCAAGCTCTTTAGTGTAACTAAATTTGAGAGCTTGCTTTGTAGTTTAAGTTCATCTAGTGGAGCTCTTTAGTATAGCAAGTGTAAGAGCTCTAAGTGAGTAGTGAAATAGCAAATTGTGTGTTTAGTGATCATAGCAACTATAATTCCAACCCTTGTAGTGCTAGAGCAAGTTTGCATTTCGCTATTTATTATACTAATCAAATTGCTCTAGTTGATTTGTAGATTTTTAAATAGGCTATTCACCCCCCCCTCTAGCCGACCTTTCACGTGCTCTGTCTCGCCCGATCCCGAGGGTGCGTGCTTCGTCTCGCCCGACCCCTCGGGCACAGACTTCGCCTCGCCAGACCCCTCGAAGGGGGATTCTGCCTCGCTTGATGGGGGTCCGTACTGCCCCAACCACTACGGGTCTAAGAGTACGAACCTAGGGTCAAACTTCTGACACCAGAATGGGAGTAGGCGTGTCTTGACATGACCCGCGGCCACAACGGACCATACCTGAGGACTCATGTCGCCAACAGTGTCGGGCATGCCGGTGCTATGCTACCTAATCCCCGTACGACTTTTGACGTGGGTATCTGCTAACCATGCCGCCCGCCGGGACGGAATGGGGCTCCACGACCGGCTGACGATGCCTGCATATAGTGCCAGTGATGAACAGGGTCACGACGCAGAGCCGTCCTCGTCATCATCTATAGGACCGATGGGACCCGCGTAAAGGAGACGAAGGACGCCGTGACCCCGGAGGCCTTCTTCCTCCTTGCTTTTCTCTCTCTCTTTCTCTTTCTCTCGTGTAACCTGCGCCTTCTCCTTCATCTATAAAAAGGGAGGCAGGACGCCCCACGAAAGGCACGGCAAAGCGGCTTAAGTGCTCAACTCCATTCGATTCTTCCATCAAAGACTTGGGACCTTCTCCCTCTCTCGTCCGTTTGTAACCCTTACTATAAACAAGTGCCGGTAACACGAGCAGCCTCAAACTGGACGTAGGGACATTCCGCCCGAACCAGGATAAACCCTTGTGTCCTCCGAACACACCATCCGAGTCGCGCAAACACAAATTTACTAGTCGGTGGTTCGAAACACCGACACATCTACTCCCCCCTGTAGTATGTATCCTTAATCTTGCACCAATATATGCATTAGTGCACAAGTGAAATAGACAATTTCAAAAGTCTTCTTAATATTTTTCTTCAAAGCATGCTTTATTACATGTCTTCCAAATTGCCCAACGTAACATAGGGCAGCAATCCCAAATGTATGGATTTTTCTTTCCGTTTGGCAACCACTTCTTTACACATGCCGAGGATTGAGTTAGATTCCTAGGAATGTTATTAGAAAACAGATAGCTACAACAGCCTAAACCACTTGGGCAACATGACATTTAAAGAACATACGTATGAATTATGGTCTCATCCTGTCAGTCAGTGATCACAAAAGTAACAAAGATAAACCACCAACCCATTTTTAGTTAATCACATTATCATTGATTAGGACCCCATTATTTTCCATGAGCCAAAAAAGATTGGAAAATAATTATGTTTATACTTGAATGATTCTGCTTTAATAGGGAAGCGACTTGTCTGACAATTAAATAATGTAGTATAGGCTCTACATGTCTCGATCACCATTGATAGCAAGAAGTTCATTCTGTTAAAATTGATCTTGAATTCGGACATCAACTCATACAAATAAAATAATAATAACTCAAGATTCTTCGCATTTTCCAAATTAGGCACACCCAACTACTTGATAGGCAAATGACTTATTTGCCAATTAAATAATTCAGCATACGCTTTACATATCTCCTTATCTCTATTGATAGCAAGAACTTCACTTTTGTGAAAATTGATCCTGAAATCAAATATCATCTCATACCTTTGTCAGAAAACAAATAAAATAACAATTTAAGATTCCTTGCATTTTCCAAATCATGCTTTAGACATAAAACCGTGTCATCTGCGTATTGCATCATGGCAACTCCTTTTGGAATGACGATATGGTAATTAGAAAAAAAATAGTGGACTTTCTCTTTCGAAAAGAAATATGCAATGAAAAATGCAAGCATGAGTTGAGGGTTCTATTTCTGTATTGCAACAAGGAGAAAAAAATATACGGGTAAAGAAGTGTCAGTGCTAAAATAAAAAAGCATGTGGAAAAATACCAAAAACATTACACGCTATAGGGGGGGTGATTTGGGGAGTTCTATTTTTCTATTCTAAAAGTAGCAACAACTATTCTGATAAAGTTATCTCAATGCTAAGCTCTTCTATTGTAACGAAGAGCATCTAATGAATATATTTTAATTGTTATTCGATGAGTTAAAATTATTTTGATAAAAACAATTTAGTGCATGATTTAGAGATTTCTTTTGGTTAAGCCCGTGTTTAGTTGCCAGGCCAAATTCCAAAAAAGTGCTACAGTACCCATCACATCGAATCTTACGATACGTGCATGGAGCATTAAATGTAGGCGAAAATAAAAACTAATTGCACAGTTTGGTTGGAAATCGCGAGACGAACGTTTTGAGCCTAATTAGACCATGATTGAACACTAATTGCCAAATAAAAACGAAAATGCTACAGTAGCCCAAAATCCAAAATTCACCCAACTAAACACCCTCTAAGACATTTCAATGTCAAAACAGTGAAAAATAGGATAAGAAGGAGCAAAGTAAAAAAATTTAATGCATGATTTAGGGATTTCAAAAAATATTCTGATTAAAATAGGGGGAAAAATGAAAAAGAAAAACATTACGCTAGAAGGAGGGCTTGAACCTCCGACCTTGTGGTTAACAGCCACACGCTCTAACCAACTGAGCTATTCCAGCAACTGATGTCCTTCATTCTCCTCGGCTCATCAAATCCAATGTCGCCAGCAGATGCGAAAATGAACTCGGTCCACTTCTCTAACCCAGCAGCCAGCAGCCAGCCCTAGAAAAAATAAACGAGAGCTCAGTCCCACCTCGTGCTCACCTCCCCTCCCCGTCCCGTCCCCACCCCACGCCGGCCGTGCCGCTCCCGCCCGCCCGCCGCCGGAGCGAAGGTCGCCGCGCCGACCGCCAAATCCTCCTCCCCCTCCCTCTCGTCCCCATCCACCGCCGCCGCCGCCTGCTGGGCTGGTGCGGAGCGGACGGACGGAGATCCGCGCGCCTCGGTCCCCGCTGCGCCGTCGCTACGCCGGCTGAAGGTCAGTTCCCTCTCCTCCCCCACCGCGGCCCGGGTCTCCCGCGTACCCGCTAGCTGCAGCTTGCTTCCCGGGGGTTTTTTTTTTTTTTTTGAGATGGATTTGATGCGCTGCTACATTTCGTAGCTTGATGCTCACGGGTTCCCTGTATGATTTGGGCTAAAAAGAGCACCTTTGTTTCTCATTTGTTTTTGCCTTTTCTTTTGTATATATTGGAATCACCTTTACGAATTCACTGCCGCCCCCCATTTCCTACAAGGACAGATGCGAAGAACCGTATGAAAGGAGTTAAATTGTACAGTATAAATTACCGTATATATCACTGGGAGTTTTTAGGTCTTTTATTTAATGATGATTTAATCCACTACGAAGTACGAACTGGCCAGTGTGCCACTGGGTCTGCCATGGGCCCCACTCTTCAAATCCTCTGGGCTGGTATGCATACCCTTTGGATGGAAGTGATTTGAGTGTGGACAACCAGTTCATGCAAATTTCCTGCATTTCTCATTTAGCTGAGCAGCACTGCTCATGCAGAGCTTATTCATGCAAGTTTCCTTGGAAATGCTTGTTGCCTAATACAATATAACTCTGAATTCAAGCTTGTAATTCTTTTCTAGGTAGTTAAAACTCCCCATTTTTTTGTATATATAGGGTATGGATGTTGAGTGATAAAAAAGTTAATTTCACTATGCTATTAAAGATAGGTCCTTAAAGATATTATTATTGAACTGGGCTTCGTCAACATACACTAGGAAATGACTCAGTTCTAATAGATAATTTTCAAATATCGTATATACATATTGCCTGATGTGCCAACTGCCAAACGATTCATCTGCAAGCCAGGATGTTATTTTCCCACTTCTTGACTACTGTACAAAATAGAAATATTTGTTCTAACTTCTAAAAGATCAGAATAAGTAGGATTTTCACCATAGGATTCCCATGGTCTTGCTGGATCACAAGAGTTTCCCTGTTGTTTTCGGTTCAGATGATAGACATGGTGTCTGCCATTGAAGAGCTTAGTGGGTTAACCTCTAAAGAACTTGGGGAGATGCTGAAGGAGTCAGACAACTTTGTTTTGCAGTCCAAGACCGAAGACGGAGGTCCAAAGCAGGTACTTGTATGTACAAAATGTTTGCATATGTTGCAAACTTGCAATGCCCGATTCCCTGACACCTGTTCTTTGTTGTAGGTGGACATGGAAAAACTTGTGTCCTCACTTCCTCTTCATCTCCTTGCTGTATGTTTGGAGCTTGGGCAAGGCCCGGACTTGACTTATGTGCTTCGTGGCATGCGCTTTTTGCATAGTTTGTCTGATCTAGCATCCCGCCATACTAGACTGGAACAGGTTACTCCTTTTACTATTTCATATACAAGTTTAACATATGGAACCATTCTTATGTTTCTTATGGGTTATGATATGGTTTGAGGATTTTAATATTCCATGTTAAAAGCTAGCCTGTGAATCACATCACATGCATATGATGCTTGGATAATTCAAGTTATTTACTCTGAGGCCCTATGGAATGTAATGAAGCTCCTTTGTTGTCATTAGACTGATAGACTTTGTCCAACCGAGCTCAATCTGTTTAATATTTGGATTTGATCTTCTGGTTGATTTAATTTAGCTAAATGATGGGCACCTAGCTCACAGCAATATTTCCTTGCAGGTTCTTCTTGATGATGTCAAATTATCCGAACAAGTCATGGACCTGATATTCTTCCTACTTTCTATTCTTGCTGAACAGAAGAAGGTTTCAATGGGTTAAACCAAAATGCTTTTATTCATTCATGTGTGCTCCACTTTGAATTATCATCTGATACTAATTCTGGTAACAGCTGTTGTTTTTAAATTAGGAGAATAATGTCGGCGCTTCTCCGCTTGTGCATGCGTCACTTGTAGCAGCTAGTCTTCATCTGTTGACAAGTTACTTCTCTTCCCAGTGGCATGAACTTGTCCATATTCTGCTTGCACATCCAAAGGTAACATGTGGGATTATCATAGGATCACTCTTCAATTTCTTGTGATATGTTAATTTTATATCTGAAACATAACTTATGAATTTTGCCATCTACCTTATTTCTTAAGCAAAAGACCCCATGTTGTCTTTGCTTTTATTTTGGTTCCTTATCTGCTAATTTTCGTTCACTACATCTTTGCTAACAGCTTCTCCACACTAATCTCATTGTAACAAAGGTTGATTCTTGGATTTATCCTCTCCATGAAATATAGTCATGTAGCATGATTTTGAGTGTTAACCTTGCTCTTGATGTTTTATTCCAGAGTTATTTTAGCTATCGTTGTGTGGCATTTTGTGCTTGAATTACATAGCAATCAATGTTATCAAGTCGTCTGACTAATCACGATTAGTTGTCGGGCTGATCGGTGCCATGGCGATCAGTTATGCACTACGATTAGTCATGATTACTCGTGATTAGTCACGATTTGTCGGGCTGATCGCTGCAATGGCGACTAGGACCGGTTAGACATTTTGATAACATTGATAGCAATCACTGCAAGCTGCCATGTCAATTATTAATCCAAACTTGCTGTAAAATCTTGCAGTCGACATGAGGCTAGTTTTCTGCATTGGAGCTATGCTGCTTGAATTTTGTACACATACGTACATGCCTTCTTAATTTTCACGTTAACATTGCTGTTAAAACTCAGTTTTTTTATCTAGGTTATATCAGTACAATAGATCCCTTGGTGTTCTTACTGTCATATAAGCATGATTTTTGAGGTGTCGCCTAGGTGTCTAGGCATGCCCCCAATGCCACAGGGCACCACAGTAACACCTTGTTGCCTAGATGTACAGGCGTGCCCCCAATGCCTCAAAGGCTATGCTTATAAGAGACGTAGTTTATGCTAATGTTTTGCTGACTATTGCCCAGTTTATGTTCTGTGTGTTATATGATGCTATGATTCAAGTTTTTTCATGTGTATATTTTTTGTTATCCTGTGATTTGGGTTTCTTATACGTGTATGTTTGGAAAAATTCTATCTGAGCACTTGTTTCTGTTTTGGATACCCCGTTGTGCACATACTGATTCATAATGCTATTCTTTCAATATATATGCTATTCAGCAATGTGTATCTGCTTAGGAACACTTATAATTCAATCATTGGTGCGCATACTAACATTTAATGATTCATGATCAGGTTGATATCTTTATGGATGTGGCCTTTGATAGTTTGCATGAAGTTGTGAGGCTGTTAAATATCAGATTATCATCAATGGGCTCCGGTTCCTTTCATGTTGGTTCTTTGGAATCTCGTCGTGCTCACTTCATCTGCCAACAGTGTGAAGCATCACTGCAATTTCTCTTGTTGTTGTGCCAGCAAAAGCTGTTTCGAGATCGGATTTTAAAAAATAAGGTCTCACCTATCTTTAAAGGCATATAATTTTTTATGCTATTGAGGGGGAAAAAGAATACTTGGAGTGATTGCCTTTTCTTCTCCATTTTGACTTTGTAAGAGATTAGTAGTTGTGCTATACCATTTGATGACAAAAATAGAAGTTATCATGTTGACTATGATTTCCCTCTGGTTCACATGGTTCATCTTACTTCTAGTCTTTCTTGTGCTTGGAACTTTATTAAATTATCAAAAATAGAAGTTATCATGTTGACTATGATTTCCCCCACTGTAGTTCACATGGTTCATCTTCTACTCTTTTCTGTGCTTGGAACCTTATTAAATTGAATACTGTGTGAAACCTTATGTACTAGTTTTGGGTGAAGTTATATTTTTGGCCAAATCTCTAATGGGCTACTACACAGTTATTAAATATAATGCTCTTGGAAGCTTGCATGTTAAGGAACTTCTCGCTTAATGCAGGAACTCTCTAGAAATGGAGGCATACTGTCACTTTCTCACACTATACTGAAGTTAGATGTCCCTGAATGTTTGAAACAATCAACCGATCTTGTTGCTTCTATTTCCAGGCTCAAGGCAAATATACTTTCTATTGTAAGTTAACTGCACATGATTTACCAGAATTGGAGCGTAGTAGTGCAAACCTATATTAAGTGACTGATTAAATTGTTGATATATTCAATTTCCCAGCTGTTGCAACTTTGTGAGGCTGAAAGTGTCTCTTACCTCGATGAAGTTGCTACTAACCCAAACAGCAGGCGGCTAGGGCAAACCTTGGCTCTAAAGGTCAGTTCTACTGGGGCTGACCACTGCCCAGGAATATATTCCTCTGTATCTGCTGCTACTTAAAAAAATATTCGCTTTCTCCAAATTTTGATTTTGCTCAGTTACTGCAGGTTCTTAATTTGCTGAAGATTGCATTTGGAAGAAAACAAAACATAACTTCTGATTCTCATGATAAGGGTAAGATTTACCCCATGGGATCTGTGCTTATCAGTGCATTGCGTCTTGTTGATGTGTTCTCCGATGATTCAAACTTCAGATCTTCCTTTATGACTAACACTGTAAGATTTTTTGCTTAACTACTTGCGTTAACAATTATATCTTGCATTTCCTTAGCAACTGGATGTGTTTTTAAGCCAGGATAATGTATTCTTCAATTTCTTTTTGTTCATAAATTTGCAGGTCCCGTTTTTAACCCAGATTTTAGCAACTCCTCATGAGGAATTTGTTTCAAGTTGGTGCTCTGTCAACGTACCAGCAATTGAGGAAGATGCAAGCCTAGATTATGATCCTTTTGGTGCATCTGAGGTGGCACTGTTAGCTTCTGATAATGTGTTGACTGAAGCTAAAGCTAACTATTCATGCCCTTTTCGCCCTAGCCTGCCTTCAATGGCATATGCACAGACAAGAACATCATGTGTAGTGAAAATAATAGCAAATTTGCATATTTTTGTTCCAAACATTTGTGAAGGTTAGACTATTCCTACATGTTATGAGTTTTAATTATTCGCAACACATTCTTTAAAATAAGTTCTGTTTGTTCTGTCAACAGAGCAAGAAAGGGATCTTTTCCTTCTGAACTTTCAAAAATACTTGGTGTCTGGGAGTCCTAAACTATCAGCAGACGAGCCAGCTTCTAGTGATTTCAAGGCCACTAAAGTCTGTAGAAACTTAGGTAAAGTTAGTTTTGCTGTTTCTAGTTATCTGTTGGTTAATATATCCATTATGTGGCATGTCTAACTCTTCTGTGGGTTTTGTAGGATCTTTGTCTGATTATGCTAAAACATTGGTTCCGAATTTGTTAAATGTGGAAGACGTGGTGTTATTAAGGTGCTTAAAACCATTTTACTGTATTTTATATTGTATCCTGGTTTTCCCAAATGACGATTAAGTACTTTTTTGGTTACATGCCTGAACTTATTGGTTTTGATTATACTTTATTGTGTACTCCTTGATAATTTACTGCTCTGAATGCCTTGATAATATTTCTAAGCTTTTGGTTACCTTTTGGCAGTGATTTTTCTGATAAGCTACAATCTTGGTGTAAATCACAAGTTGAGCAAGTTGCAGTAAAGGTTTGTTTTCTGTACTCATTGTTATCATAATGACCTATCAATGGTACTGAAGTGTTAATTTTGTTGGTACAGAAATCTCATCTTTATCATAATAACACAACTGCAGAGCGTGCACACTAAATAGAGGAATTTGCACATAATCTGCTCAGTACAAATTTTATTAGCCATAAAAAACATTAAGCTCTCTTTACTTGTGTGGCTGTTGATGCTTGAATACTTGCATTGGGTGTTCAGTTTGCATTTGCAGCAGTTTGCTTCAAATCCTTTTTTCAGTCTCTGTTCAATTGTTGGATGGCCTCATTATGGAATGTTTCAGGTGGGACAAAATGATACTCCACCAGAAAGCACGGAGGACATTCACCCAGTGCAGCAGCCCTTGCTAACACGGACAAGCACTCCGGACTCCAAAATGAATAACCTTCCAAAGGTAAATACTTAGATGAGTGGGTCAATGAAACATCACTGGTGATTGGGTCCACAGTGAATTGGATTCTAATCGGAAGCTGATGACAACAGGATGCGCAGAACATGGAAGTGTCTACACCAATACCCCCAATAAATCCAGAGGGAAATGATAAGGACGGGACTCCAAAGAACACTGCCTCTAGAAATGGTGGTTTCCTGCAGAATGCAGTTGGTCAAAACCTAGTCCATCTTGGCGTTGCAAGAACAGTCAGTGGTGGCTCTTCGGTTGTCGCTTCCGGTGTTAGCACTGGACACCAGCGCAGCAAAATGGATCTTGATCCGGCATCCAGCAGTGTGGATAATTTCAAAACACCAGAACTCACAAAAGAAAATGGTCTCCAGGAGGATGAGAAAGGAGAGAGTAGTATGTATGATGAGAGGCAACCTAAGAGAAGGAAGCGGACCCTTATGAATAATGAGCAAATAGATGAATTAGAGAAGGCTCTAGTAGATGAGCCTGAGATGCACAAGAACGCTGTTCTATTGCAGAGTTGGTCAGAGAAGTTAAGTGTGCAGGTATTTTTCACTTGGGCATTCTCTTCTTACGTCAAATTACTGAATGCATTCTCATTTATGAAAAACACGGCCGTGCTTTTGTAGGGCCCAGAGATCACAGCATCACAACTTAAAAACTGGTAAAACTGTGAATCTTCTTTAGCTGTCCTTTAAAGTTTCTTTCTTCAAATTTATAATACCATTTTTGTGCTTTTCATCTACAGCTATTTGTAACAGTTTTCTCATGCAAATTCCAGGTTGAACAATCGGAAAGCTAAGCTTGCTCGCATTGCAAAAGAAAGAGGACCATTTGAGGGGGAGAATGCTGATAAGCCATCTACACCAGCCACTATCCATCTTGGCGAGTCTTCCGAAAGTGCTGGGGAGGACAACTATCTACCCCCTGCGAGGGTGATGAACGCTCTATCCAAAGGCAGACTGGTGAGCCCGGACAGCAATGAGCAAGCATCGCAGGCAGAGTTATCCCCGAACACGATGCTGATCCGCCCATTCACGAGATCCTTCTCACTGGAGCCTGGCCGCCTCGTCTCGCTAGTTGACAGCGATGGGAAGGAGGTTGGCAGGGGCAAGGTCTTCCAAACGCCAGGGAAGAGCCCGGCGGAGAGCCGCGTCTGCATGGTCGACGTCACTGAGCTCAGGACCGAGAAGTGGAGGGAGCTCCCACACCCTTCTCAGGCATCTGGGAGGACGTTCCAGGAGGCAGAGGCGAGGAATGGTGGCATCATGAGGGTCTCTTGGGACGTCGTCAGGCTGTCGCCTGCAGTGTAGCAAGGCAGAAACTCTTTTGTCAGGTTGTTGTATACTGTGAGGCACAAGATGAGTAGTAGAGGGGCCTGTGGTTAACTGTGATGTATCCATCAACGAAAGCAATGCAGGTGGTGGTGGTTACTAACTTTACTACCGGTTACTGCCACCTGCAGCGAGACGTGTGAATCTGGCGCAGACCTTTTTTTTATTTTTTTTACGGACACTGCTGACTGTTGGAGTAGAACCTTTTGTTTCTTCAGTCAAGGCGAAAAACAGTGGAGGGGCGATGCAGCATTTTTCATGTCCAGAACGCGAAGAACCGCGTTGGCAGGGAAATTCTGTAGAGGTGGTGCGTGCTCAATTGAACCCCAGTGAACAAAATACTAGTAAGCTGTTGTTGCAAGCAAGAGCAGCTTTGGTTATCAGTTGAAACATTTTATCGAACGAAGAAGAATTGGTACACTAATCGGAAAACCGAGGAAGAAGATGGAAGGAAGGTGGTCGCGACGCGGCCTTAACGCGCGTGCCGCGCGTTTTCAATTAAAAGCATTCTTGGGCGCCTTAACGCGTGCCGTGCGCGGGAACTTCTGGCCACTGACATGTTGGCCCAAAGGAGCTGTGGGTCCCAGCACCAGTGAGACAAACGAAAGTCTCAGCTGTCATCTTTACAATGCATCCTAAATCCTAATCTAGTACGAGAGCCCTGAGATCCCCTCCATCGTGCTCATCATCCAAATCAGATCTCCATCACTCCAATTCGGTCTCCGGGACGGCCCTCCGGTGGCGAGGTTGGTTCAGCATCCTCCACCTCCACCTCCACCCCAGGTTTGACACCCCCAAGCCCAACCCCCTACACACACCCAAACAAAGCTTCTTCCCTATTATTCTTGCATTGCTAGACTCACCGCAAGGTTCTATCTAGTGCTTTGGTAGCGGCCAGTCCATGTTCTCGTGGCAACTCATCTTTCCAGACTGTCTCCAACGATGAAACACAACACCTTGTGTCATGCACAGGAAAAGGATCCACCCCCGAAATTTAGCTTCTCCATGAGCCAACGCAAATCACTCCCCCGTCAACACCGGTAAAAATATCTCCTCATCTCATTCCTCTCCTCTCTCTCTCCCCTCGTCACTTCTCTTCCCCTCCCTCCCTCTTCCTCCCGATCTCCCGAAACGGACAGGGCGGCGGCGCGAGCGCACCTCGGCGCGGCGACGGCCGCCCTCGCAGGTGGCCCCTCCCCCTCCGCCTCCTTCCTCCCTCTCTCTCTGCTGTGTTCTTCGTTCCCGTTTCTTTCCCCTTCTTGATTCGTGCTCGATTTGAGTTTTGCTGTGAGATTTGTTTAGTCAGATTGATGCTTTGACGAGTGTTGAACAATCCTACCAAGTGGTTTGAATCAATTCCACTCGTGCATCAAGATCCAAGCCGATCTTCATTTTGGGGGAAAACTCGTTCTTGCTCGAATTTCTTCGATTTACAGAGTTACAGTTTAAATTGAGCAATGATCTCCTAGGAGTAGCTTTTTATCTTCATTGCGAATCGCTGTGCAAAGTTTGGGAGCGATCCATGAAGATTTGAGTCGGATTTCATCGATTTTCTTGGCCGCTCCTTTTCTGTTCTTCGCGTGCGAGCTCTCTGTTCGTCGTGTGCTAGTTGATTTGGCTCCTGGCCGAGCACACCAGCAGCGCCCAGCGCTGATTGGCTCCAGGCCCAGCATGTCGACGGCGCAAGGATTTGGGTCGAGGAGAGAGACGACGGAAAGAGGATGCATATCTGGGTTCCTTCTCTCCTTCTACCTAAAATAGGTGTTCCCTTTGGCTATTCTGTTGGATGGCGTTTTTTTACTGTGCAGAACGCATTGGAGATACTGTGTAGACTGCCACTCAAAAGGATAGTGTTACACAATCCATCCGTCCCAAAATAAATCAATTCCTAGAATCTATGCAAGTCAAACTATCTTAAGTTTGACTAACTTTATACAGAAGATTAACGGCATCTATAACATAAATAAGAACATTATAAAAACATATTCTATGATATATCTAATGATATTAATTTGATGTCATAAATCTTGACGATTTTTTTTCGAGAAATTCGGTCAAAGTTTAAAATATTTGACTTAAGACAACTCTAGGAATCTATTTATTCTGGGACAATGTTTAAAAAGTATTCATACTAGTTTCTTCACTAACCTTTCTTACTCATCACCGGTTGTTTACTCAAAACATTGATAGCACAGGTTGCATTGGATTGGAGTATCTTTTAGTCCAAACATTGTTGGTTGTTTTAAAGTTCATTGGAAAATTGAGTAGTCCATTTCCTGTATATGGTACTTCCACCATTTCAAATTACAAGACATTTTAACTTTTCTAGGTACATATCTTTTACTGTGCATTTAGACAATCACTATAATTTGGAGCTGAAGGGGTATATTATAATTTGAAAAAGTTAAGCTTCTTGGACTTTGACTAACAATTAGTTAAATTACATGCAAGCTTATATTGCACAGATTTGCATTTCAAACACCTTTGAGGTTTGATATGAAATGATTTTTTTTTTTTGTCAACTGGCGATACTGTATTGTGAGAGAAATTGATGTCCGAAACATCCTGGTAAAGACCTTTTTAAATCCTCACAGAAGGAGTTCCTTGGTGCACCGGTTAGACTGAAAACAAACTAGTAGTAAAGCTTGCAATTTTTCATAAAGCGTCATGACAAATATTGTTCTTTCATTTCACTTAAAGCCACTCCAGCAATTTTACTTTTATAAAATGCCCTTGCAAAGGAAAATGGCAAGCATATGGAATATTTACTGTATTTCAGTTTTTTCATATTCTCTTTTTCTCTCTCATGAAGAACATCTTTTAATTTCATCCCTTGGCAGATGCATTGTTTGACCCATGCCCCTTCACAAGTAAACTTCTAAGATGGATGGTGCATATAATAGAAATGATGCCATAGAGATCGTATTGAATGATCCAAGTGCAAAACCATGTGATCTATCATTAGACTATTTGAGATATATCACGAACGGCTTCTCTAGTGAGCGGGAACTCGGTAGAGGTGGTTTTGGTGTGGTATATAAGGTATGATAATCCGTTCTTAATATTTGAAACTTAATTTAACCTGGTTCTCCAAAACTCGATTTTATATTTATAGGCGATTTTGGACAGGGAGTACTACGAAATGGAGCAATGGTTGCTGTGAAGAACCTTCTGCCAACATTAGAATTTCAGGAAAAACAGTTCAAATCTGAGATTGACAATCTGATGAGAGTTAGAAACAAAAATATAGTACGGTTTGTAGGCTATTGCTATGAAACACGGTATGAATACATAGAGCACAATGGTGGACATGTTTTTGCAGCGAAGCCAAAAATGTTGCTTTGCTTTGAATATATGACTAATGGAAGCCTCTGTAAGTATATTTCAGGTATTGCGATTCGATCTTTCCCCATTTATATTTTCAAGGCACTTATATCAGGACACAAACTTTACAAAGTTCTGGCAGTGCATGTGTACAGTGTACTGCATTGATTTAACAAGGACTAAGAGGGCGTTGGGGTGAAACCTAGTAATCCTATGCAGACTTTTAGGTGGGCTAGGCAAGAGAAGGAGAAGGTAGTTGCCAACGCCTTGGTATAACCTTTTATATTAGAAGTTAGAACACTGATGTATGATGTATAATAATAACATGAAAGGAATACTATCATACCCAGTGGCGAACCAGGAACTTTAAGTAGGGGGGCTGTGCAAACACTGACTTCATGGGTCGGCATGTTGCTTGAGGGTGCATGAAGCTGGGTTAGAAGTGCACCGTGCCTGAGCAATGAGCACCTCCCGCTGCTCCACGGTGTTTTATTAACATCTAGTCGTCGTGACAGCCGAAGCCGCGCATGCGCTAATTCCATCCTTCAGTATCCGGAATGGGTAGAGGTTTGTTGTTGACTCGTCGAGACCTGAATATGGTCCCTGGGCTTTGAATGCGGAAGAAAGCTGGAGACCTGCTATTGCTAAAGTGCAGAACGATGATCTGTACTGTATGTGCTGTGTATGTGCTTTGAAGAAGACTTGCAATGGCAGGGTTCCAAATATTTTTGGCGTGTCAGGGGGGCCGTGGCCCCTGCTGGCCACCCCCTGGTTCCGCCACTGATCATACCTTATGCCTCTTAACTTTGGTCTGTTTAACCACCATGTTAGGTGATGAAGAACGAACAACTAAATCCATGTTCCATGGACCAAAAGGGTAAATGTATAAAACTGTGTACATATACAAAGAGCCCCAAGCATATGCTAGGGAATCATTACAATCTGCATCTAACTGTAAGTACATTGACAATGCATCATGTGCCTTGGTTTGCGATTAATAAAGAAATATGCAAGCTGCATATGTGATGGCACGTGTTGGAGAGATGTCACACACTTTTTTTTTTTTTTTTTGCGAACAATATCACACACTCTTGAACTCAGGATCACAAGCAATGCTAATTGCTCCAGTGGTAGGAGACCCCAAAATCAGTGGGGAACCACCATAAACCAATGTAAGTGATCTCAGCTATCACTGTTGCCATAGCTCTCAACTCAGCCTTAGCACAATGCATGGGTTAGGATATTGCATGCAGTCTGCTTTTAAATTTTCCAAGTTATGAGTGAGGAGACAAGAAATGCACAATGTGCTGGAAGAGACCTGTGATCAGATGGACCACTAGCCCAGGTCGCATCAGAATACACCTGAAGCTCCAAAAGGTTAGTGAGGAAAAATAAATGATGAGAGATGGTGGCTCACAAATTACAAGGACGTGGAGAAGATGACTGTGGATAGTGAAGTTGAGTAGAACACATGAATTAACTATAAATGAATGATTAGGAGGATGCTGATATCTTTCTATGAATTAACAGAACATGTAGTACAATCATGTAGTCCTTCATTTTCCACGAGCACACAGCAATATAGATTTTAATATAACATTTATCCAACACCACTCTTGTTTTGGTAACAAATGCAGAGGAATCTCATGGACTTGATTGGAGGGAGCGCTACAAAATTATTAAGGGGATTTGCTGTGGTTTGTATTACCTTCACAATGAATGCCAAATTGATGGTTCTGTTATCCACTTGGACCTGAAACCTGCGAACATATTGCTCGATGATAATATGGTGCCAAAAATTGCTGATTTTGGTCTAGCAAAACTCCTTGATGATAGAAAAACACATGCTTGTGCTACTACATTGATGGGATCACGGTAAGTTCACTGCCTCTTGGTAATCTATTTCCTTTAATGTTTAGCAAAATGGATTTTCTATGCTGTTCTCTTTAACACTTTGAAATCCAAACACTTATGTTGTGATACAGTTATTACATGGCTCCGGAGTACATTTGGCAAGGCGTTGTCTCAAGGCAGGCAGACATATACAGTTTGGGTGTAATAATCATAGAGATCATAACGGGGCACAAGGTCAACCCTCTTGATAATGTATCCTCGTGCCAAGACTTCGTTGAACTTGTAAGAAATTGTGTTTAAACATTCTAGATGGTGCTATTTTTTTGGGTTTATTATACATTTTAGCTTTGCATAGTGTAGACCTCACAGGTCTAATTTTGCAGGCAGTAAAAAAATGGAGAAACAGGTTGGAAGCAGCGCCATCAGAAACAGACTGCAAACAAATAAAAAGGTGCCTTGAAATAGGTCTAAGCTGCATCAAAGTTCAACGAAATGAAAGGCCTACAATAAAGCAAATTACGAAAATGCTTGGTATATGGGAAAGCATAGTCGATTGCTATGACAGGCAAGAGGAAATGACACCTGCATGCCTGGAGGTATTATCACAGAGGCATCATCGATTTGCATGAGTTTGTTTTACGAGAATATATATTGGAACATATATTTGTTCTTGATTTCTCGATAGTGGTTTCAGATATCCCCTGAAAGAGGATCGAGCATTATATTTCTTTTCAAAGACTTGTAGTTATCATTTTCTTAAAAAATATTTTGTAGTTATAAAACTAAAGTGCTGCACAAACACAAATACCAAAATCTGTTATTGCTGTCAAGTAAGTTGGCCATTGGACCTTCTATACATTTTTATTTGGTCTTAAGATCTATAACAAGTTTGTGACTACCTATTTCAGTCATAGTCCCATTAGTTTGTCCTATTCCTTCTCAACTTAAATCTTAGACTGGAAAGTTTCGAAATTATCTGCTAAAATTGAAATGTGCTGTAAACTATGACTGGTGTTTCCCTAGACTTGAATTTATATGTATAATGCATGTGCATTATTTTTTCCTATCAATGTTCTAGGTTGCATCATTTGATATTGGGCAAGCATAATTGTGCTGTAAGATACTACTATATATTTCCCTAGACTTGAATTTTTGTATGTGGTTGCTCATGTCATGCATTCATTTAGGAGTGTATGCTAGTTGTGCACAATTTGGTTTTGGGCATGCATAAATGTGCAAGACACCTGTAGTTTAAATGCATAAAAATATACACTAATTTAACCATATATATATATATATATATATGATGAAAATAAATGTTTCCAATCTAAACTACTTGAATTTAGGCCAGAAAAGGAAAAGCTAAGAACTAAGTATCAGATGTTTCTTTGGATATTTGAAAAATATACACTGATTCAACGACATGATGGATATGCAGGAGCTGGACTTCACGGAGCTGCCATGGGACGAGTCTGAAAGCTTTCATTTGCGCAAGTACCCAGCCTATGAGATCGATTGGGACGCCCTCCTCAATAACTGAAATTACTATAGCAGTGCCAAGCCACCAATCGCTTGCAGCTGATGCCTGCGGTTGTGGTCTAGGTTGTTTGTGGTCGAGGTTGGTTGTGCTCTAGGTTCGTCAATGATACGAGGACGAAAGCTTTGTGTTGCGCACGACACTTTTTTTTTTTTGAAGTTGCAAATGAGCATTGATCTCCACAGATGGTGAGGAGGTGAATGATTCTGAAACTAGTTGGTTCAATTCATCAACGAGACTATAAACCTAAATTAGTTCTCTATCTAATCATGCTTTACATATTTGTCTAGCAGGGCGCTCCTACTCTAATGTAACAAAGTTTTCCAGCAAGGCCTTAGCAGGCCAGCCTACTGACGTGAGTGGTGTGTGCAAGCAGGGGAGAATGATGCCACGCTCCACGTTGATCGTACAAATGGGCGAGCATGAGCTTGGTGTCACCAACGCATACCCGAACCCGAGGACACTTCCAGGAGTCGCGTCATCACGAAGAAGGCGACGTCGAAGCGGCAGTCGAGCCAAGGGCAGGATCTCATGCACAATGGGCCAACATCCGCATTAGTGGGCCAGGATGGCTATGGTCCGTATTAGGGCATTAGGCCCATGTAACAGGCATCGTGAGGCCCAAGCCGGGCTCTTATGTACCCTAAACCCTAAACCAAGACTTTTTTTTTATAACTACCTAAACCAAGACGTTTTTTTGAGGTCAACATCGGGGGAGTAAGATCTCCCCACCTGAATTTTCATTCCACATATGCCGGGCTAGCCGGGGGGTGGAAGGGCTTTGACGCCAATCCAAATTACAAAGAGTTCAAAGAGGGGAGGAGGGAGATAACCACATCCAACAGCAACAGCAACACAACACAACAACAATAACAACATGATTTACCTACCAGCTCAACCTACTAACCAAAGCGAATACAAACGCTACTTCCTAGCATGTGCCACCAACAATGACAGACTCCGAAGAACTCTAAACCACGTGCAACTGTAAAGGTACTTAGTTGAATCCAACATGCGACAGCTAGGAAGTTGTATGGCCTTGAGTCAGAGCCAACAGGCGACAACCGTGAGTTGCATCGCCTATGAGTGCATCTGGGATCCAAGCGACGCCCACCAACGCCATCTAGGGGAAGGAAGCCTCAAAGGGGGAGGACCATCAGGAGGAGAATGAGGAGATCCGGAAAAGAGATCAAGGTCCCCACAACCCAGCATATGATGAGACGAAGCACTCAAGTGTGTAGAGGAGAGCGAGCCGTTGAGGACGAGCACCTGACAGGAAGCGGTGTGTGCAAAGGTCAAAGGGTAGACAGACCAAAACAAGAAGGGGTGAGAGATCAGCCACAGAGAGCTCAAGGACGCTCTGGCATGTAGGCCTACTTGCATCGATGCCTTCAAGAAGGGAAGCGACTAGACCTGAGTATTTTATGGGCTGGGCCAGAAAAAAAAAACCCGGTTATTTCAAGCCAAAAAAGTCCCACCCATGACCGTCCCACTGGGCAGGTCGAGCCTATTTTTTCAGGCCGGGCTCGGTTCAGGCCCCGGTCTGGGCGGCACCCGCACATTATATAGTGTAAAATAGCAAAAAATATTGTTTCGGGACGGGCTCGAGCCAAGAAAATTTTTTCTAGGCAGCGAGATCTCTGCCCAGTAAGATTCATGGGCGGGCTAAAACCCATCAGGCTCGGGCTGGGCCCATGGGTCGAGTCGGGCCAAGCTCACCATCGATGACCGTAGCAGCAAGCTCGGAAAGGCTTTTGCCCCGAGACCTACTCAGCATATAGCAGCAAGCTTGGAAGGCAGGAACCAAAATCTTCAACGACGCCTCCAGGGGATATGATGCCATTGCGTCACCGTCGCTGGCCTGGGGCAACAGCCAGGCAGGGTTTTCACCCAGATTTCACACCGCTGCGAATACCACGCCGAACGCAGCAAGCCGAGCATGCCACCAGCAGCAGATCCCGCAGCAACAAGCCATCCTGAAGCACATCAGACAGGCCCGGGTTTTGCCGTCTGCGTCCTGTTCTGCTTAATCGTGGCCACGAGCACGTCCGATGTCGCTGCAGCTGTTGACGCCGACGCCAGCGCCGCGGTGCCTGCACCCTATGGTGACATGACCCGTGAGGTCCGTCTGGGCGGAGTGCAGCCACCGCAGCGCCTCAGAGGGCCATCGTCAGCGCAGCGCTTCTGCCACTCCTGCCACCAGCGAGGCGCCCCTGGCGCAGAGCGCGAGGACGCTGCTAGCCGTGACGTGTAGCATGACGAGGCGCCTTGCTGGGGGACGCGTCCAGGGGCAGGCCGCTTGGGGCTCGGAGTCGGTCCCCAGTCGGTTGCCTAAAGCAGATCGACGCGCCCATGGTGACCCCGGCC
This sequence comes from Miscanthus floridulus, assembly GCF_019320115.1. Lineage (NCBI taxonomy): Eukaryota > Viridiplantae > Streptophyta > Magnoliopsida > Poales > Poaceae > Miscanthus > Miscanthus floridulus. The sequence continues at coordinate 134,343,304 of NC_089588.1, forward strand.
GTCACCGCCGCGGGAGAGGAGATGGAGCCTCAGCTGGCGAAGCGCACTTGGGCGTGGCCTACCACGGCCGCACCACCGCCACCGCCATCGCTCGAGGGGCCGGGGCACGAGCAGCATGGAGTCCAAGAGCGCCGCTTCCACTTCCGCGCGGCTCGCCTCCGCCGGCCGCCGCGCCCGCCCCACGGCTCGCCCGCTGTCCATGGAGGCGCCGGGCGGGACGCGAGACGCCAGATCCGCCCGCCGGCCGCCGCCACGGCTGTAGGAGACGACCGCGCGCATCAGGCCGCGCTCGTGCCGGGGCGGACGCCGCCAGAGGTACCGTCGCAGGAGGGCACGCTGTCGTTCAAGCGGGCCACCGCCAGCGACGAGTAGGACAAGGCCGACGGGCACGCCGGCGGCATGCCGACGCCTCCAGCTGCAGCCCCAGCAGATCTTGGTGGGGAGACACCGGATCCGGACTGGGAGGTCACGGATCTGGCTTCTTTCCTGCTCTCCGGCCGCCAATGGAGCAAACGTACAAACTAGCAGGTTAGGGAAGAGGAGACCTGGTGAGGAGGAGGAGAGGTATTTGCGGGAGCAGCCTTTTTGAGCCCTTGACCGCGGGCCGCCGCCGCCACTCGCGGACGAGCAGCAGTGGCGGCCGGGGAGCTCTCGCACGGGGGCCCTCTGGCGGCGGGCGGTGTCGCCCCTGAGGGAGACGACGCGGGGGGAGCGGAGCCTGACCCGACGTTGAACTCGATCTAGACTCCTGAACCGAGCGCGCCGGTGTTGGCGGCGAGCACGACGAATCGCCGGTGACTTGAGAACGTGAGTTCCACCGTACCTGAGTGTGTGTTAATCAAATCGTAGTATGGTAGCAACTGATATCGCGTCGATCCTGGCACCACATCACAACCTCACGTGTCACGCAGCAATAAACAATTGTAGGGCCGAGATATCGGAGTAAAGGGAAGGAGGGGGAGATGGGTTGAACCGTACTTTTTAAATATAATTACGTGGGCTAACGGAAATAAATACAGAATTAAATTAATTACCTTAGCCAAGGCTACACCTCTCTATCTATGTCGTAAGCACCTTGTAAAAGATCCTAATTGAAGCAACTAACGTGATTAGCTAGTGAGAGCTCACCTACATAATTCTAGTAGGCAAAGTCACGTAAACCTATGTAACTAGTTAAGAAACCAAATGATGGATCCTACACATACTAGTGAGCACAAGCATAAAACAAGAAACACACTGGCATTACACTAGCTCTACTCAACTAGTTAGACTATTAAAGCATAACTAGAGAGCTACAACTACTTAGCTATACAAGCTATAAGAGAGCAACTAAACTAGCCACGTAAGAGCAACGACTACAACACTAGCACAAGTAATAAAACAAGTAAAATAAACTAGTGATAGGGATTTGCAAACCAACAGAAAAACAATGATGATACGATGATTTTTATTCTGAGATTTGGTGGTTTGCCAACCACCGATTCCCGTTGAGGCAAGTCCAAAGTTGCCGCCGATACTCTTGCTAGTAGCATGCCCGCAAGCTTTGACTCGTTCCTCTAGGTGTGCTAGTAATAACCATGACATGATGATTTTTCAGTTTCCTTGATGCTTGTTATTTACAAAATGCATGCCTACAATCTCAGATTGGACCGAGCCCCGTGCCACAACCGCTTTTGCCACGATGTGCACCGCGTACAAGAGCGCTTGCCGTGCATGTCTGGGCATCCACTTTTGTTTGGCGCTGGACGCTTGGGCCAGCGGGAGGATTAGGCGTGTAGAATTTTTTCCTTGTAATATTTCTGTGTGAGGGAAAAACCAACAGAAAAAATGTCACCGACAGAAAAACAAAGAATTTCTCTGTGAGTATTATTATACTGACAGAGAAGCATGGTTACCTATCGGTAGGTAAACCACACACTGAAATAAATAATTTTTCTGTCGGTCTCATAATTTTTTTTTGTCGATTTTACGCACCTGACAGGATAATAGATATTCTTCCGTCGGGGAAGTAGTGAAACAAGCCCTTAGCACTGAATCTCAAATTTGGATGTAAACACATATATTGTTCCTAATGCAAAGATACACGTAGACATTTCTTTATTTCTACGGTGACATACAATAAATTGTTCAATTCCCCTTATTATATACTCAACCGCAACATTTACAACATAAACTTCAGTTTGTGACACAGTGCAGAGAAATTCACGTAGGTACTTCGATCTACAAAGCTTATTGGCGGTGGAATAGAACACGTGCTGGTGAGCGGAGCTTGCCACGTCGGACGCACGGTTGCTCACATGACGTAGACGTCGAGCTCCAGCACGCCGTTGCGGCGGTCGAGGCTGACGGTCTTCCACAGCACGTACCCGCGCGCCATCCTGAACTGCCCCGTGCCGCCGACCACCGACAGCTCCCGGACCGGCGCGAGGATGTCGTCGCGCCCCACGACGGTGACGGAGCTGCCGGTGTAGGGGCCGGAGGTGAGCACCATGTTCATGGTCACCAGCAGCTCCGGGTTCCCCGTGGACGCCCAGATGTAGTGGCCCTGCGCGCGCCCCACCATCGACGACGACCGCGACGCGCTGACCGTCAGCACATCGTCGACCACGATCGTGTCGCCCATGTGGCCCCGGGGCCCGTTCAGCACTTGCACTGCCGTCGGCGCCGGGCCGGTGAGCACGTCGTGCATGTAGAAGTGCAGGTGCGTGGCTGCTGAGACGGGCCGCGTGGCCGGGCCGATGGCGAGCACGACGGCGACGGCGAGCAGCGCGCAGTAGAGCTTGCAGGAAACCATGGCGTGGAGGAGGGTGTGTGCGTGAGGGTGTGTGTCTGTGTCTGTCTGTGGATGCTCTAGCTAGTGAACGAGCGTATGCTTATATAGACAGTAGCAGCAGTAGGAGCAGGTGCCAGGTGGAGTTTGGTGTTGGTGACTGAACATGTGAAATAAATGCAGACGGTTGCAATTCATGGGTTAGTTGGAACTGAAACAAACCTATGAATTACCACTCCCTCTGCTCATAACCGTATTCCGGCCACTGGCAGACGTATAACAACCAGCCCAGAGTAGACTCCTCATCAGAACTCTGTTTGCACATAGTTACTGATCTGCTAGGGCGAATTCATGTGAAATAGATGAGCTTGTGTCTAACTCAATGCTGCAGCTTGAGGTTACTGGCTTACTGCTGAAGGGGCAAAGTTTATACCATGATGAGAGATCACATTTCCGGCTGAGATATTAGAGAGGAGACCAAACTGGCTACTCCAATTCTCTTATCTTCGACTGATAGAAAGCAAGGATGCAAAATGTACTCCAGGTGTGCATTGAATTACACTATGGGGTAAAAGGTCAATCTCTTGCATGATCCTACATGTCTAGTCATGCTTGGCCGGCTGTGGATCTGAGGGCTGAGGCCGTGACTGGGGAACACTACTACAGAAATGTTTACAGTGGCGGGAAAAAAAGCATTAACCGAGGCGGTAAAGGTCACGGTTAATCGTGGCCTTAACCAAGGCGGTTGCCATATCCGTCTCGGTTAATCGAATAAAAAAAACAAAAACAAAAAGAAAACCTGTGGATAAGCCCGGTGAGCCCACCCACAGGCCCGCCGAGCCCATCCATGCGCCGCACCACCGCTCTCCGGATCCGCACTGCCGTCGTATCCGCTTCCTAGAGGATGCCGCACGCTCACTGGATCTGCTCGCTAGATCCGGCCACCACGAGCGCTGATCCGGCCTCCAGCAGCGGATCCGGCCACCACAGGCGCGGATCCGCTCGGTCGTCGTCGTCGTCGGTGGTCTGGCGGCGGATCCGCTCGATCATCGTCGTCGTAGGCGGATCTAGGTGCGGCCCCGCCTCATCCTCGTCCTCGCACCGCCGGTGGGGCGCTGCTCGCCCAGGCTGCCCCCCGGGCCCATCGGAGAGGCCGCTTGCCCAGGCTGCCGCCCGCGTCCGCGGGATCTAGGCGTGTGGACTGAGGTCGCTGGGAGACGGAGAAGGAGGAGGGGGCCTGGAGCCGCGCCGCCGCCGGTGGAGAGGGAGGACAGGGCCGGGGGCCATGCCGCGCCGGAGGAGAGGGAGGAGGGGGCCAGCTGCCGCCCCGCGCGCAGCCGTCGTCGCACCGGAGGGGAGGGAGAGGGAGCGGGGCCTAGGAGCGCCGCCATCGGCCTGGGAGCGCGCCGTCGCCGCTCGGAGATAGGAGATAGGAGCCGGAGAGGGTGCGCGCCGCTCTCGGTCTGGGAGAGGGAGAGGCTGAGGGAGAAGGAGATGAAGAGATGTGCTCGGTCTGGGAGTGAAAACCCTAAGTCTAGTATATATATGGGTGTTCAGAACTGGGCCTCTTGGGCTAGTGGGTCGTGCCTGATTTGCCGAGGCGGTTGAGTTATGATGCCCGTCTCGGATAATGATTTATCGAGGCGTTTGCGTTAGGATTTCCGTCTCTGTTAATATATATTAACCGAGACGGTTGCTGGCCTAGCTGCCTTGCCTCGAATAACCGAGGCGGGCAACCAGGCCGTCCGTCTCCGAGGGTATTTGGTAAGCGCTGCGCAAAAGAATTTGTGTAGTAGTGGAAGCTGTGAACTCAAAGATTGATTGCCGCAACTGTCTTGACTATGGACATTTCGCTGATGAGTGTGACAAGGCGAAGAAGGTAACCAAGGCAGTGGCGCAGCTTGCCATTGAAAATGCTGCTGCTGATCCACTATGAATCAATGCTTGCTTTGGTTTGACTAGTATAGCTACAACATTTGATGTCATACAATCGATTATGCTTCTAAATGTTGCTTTCTAATAAAGTCCACATCCATCCGTGTACTTATAATACTTATAGCATTTTTTATAATACTTAAGTATCTTAAAATTCTTAGCCCATACCGGTAGAATTAGCATGGGTTGATGGTCCAACTTATTTTTAAAGAAATGAATATGTCACTTTTGTAAAATTGTTGTTTCATGTTTCTTCCCCTGTATATTTCTCAGATTTTGTCGTTTGTTCTCAGAGGAATTAAATACTCAAAGAGAAACTAGGAGAAATTTAGGGTGCTTTTATATAACCGAAAAATCCAATAGAGTTTCCAGCTGTTCGAAAACACAAAAGTTGGGGGAAAGTACTACCATTCATTTAGATTACAAATATTGGCCGTGTAAGTTTGTGGAGTTATGCTCCGGTGGACCTTTCCATGAAGTTTACACGAATCTGAAAGCATCCAAGTAATTAGTTTAATTTATTTTGACAAGGTTAATTAATGGTTGGATCTGGTCCTACCCAGACCCAGCCCAGCCCTGCTTGTGCCCAATCCATGTAGCCATCCCTCCTCACGCGCAACCTATCAGCCCCTGGCACCGATCAGTAGTTTCAGTACTCCGGTGACGGCGTTCCATGGTGGTGTCGAATCAGGGCATGCATCACCTAGACGTCTACAATGATCGCTAGTCCTTGTTCCATTTTACCTTGGCTCAAATCTGCGTCTACGTATGATATATATCCCCATCCAGTACCAGCTCCCTCCATGCCGCACGGGGAGTGGGGCAGCGCGGAGAAGTTTGCGGAGACGCGCCGTCGACGCTGCGGCGAGCTCGTCCATGGTGCGGATTGCCGATTAACATCTGAAAAATTTGGGAGGACATGGGCTGCTGGGCTAAGTCTGGGTATATGGATATGACGGGGTCCAAACAGAACCCGTGCGAAATTAAAAAAGAAATTGTTTTGTTAGTGGTTAAGCTGCTTTATGATTCGTGCACATAGTTTTAGGAGGTCTACTGGAGCAAAAACCCAATGTTGTTTCATGAGTTTTCCAATCTTTCCCCTCTTCTCTCATTTATTTTTAAGTGAATTGCTCAATAGGCACTGTCCCTTTTCATTGAAGAGTTTATTTTGTACTAACAAATATGCCCGTCCGTTGCAACGGGAGCAAATAAGCTATCGAATATTCATAGAAAATGAGAATAAGAATGCTGAGAAAGCAAGCTATAATATTCATGGAAAATGTGGACAACAATGCTATATAGCTATTTATATATTTTCCTTCTATAAAACTTAATAAAATTATAAATTATTTTACGATGATCATACGTTGACAATATTTGAGAATCACAAAAATCTATAATTTTAATTTTTTATTTAAGTCGACAAGAAAGTTAGTTCTTGATATGTCAAATATTGGTCTGTTCGATGGTCATTATGATGAGATAGATCTCTCTATTATCCACATGGCAACACTCATCGTGGATTGCACTGGTGTATGTAGAGATGTATTGTAACACCCAAAAATTTGCCTTTTTCTAAAATAAAGTTAAATTGATTTAAATACGTGTTTTTGTGCTCATGAAATATAGGAAAAAGAATATTTTTCCTTATATTAAAATTTATCATAAGGAGTACCAACATGGTTGTGCATACATGTCGGTGCATTTGATTTATTTGGTTGAGTGGTTTTGATTAAAATTCAAAATGGTTTAAATTGCTTTTGGGAATAAGTTTGAAAATGGCTCTGAAATAAAAGAAAAGAAAAGAAAAGAAAAAAAGAATTGGAAAATAAAAGAGATTTCAAAAGTTTGCAAAAGTTCAGTTTTGGGAACCTCTCAAAAGTTCTCATCTTGAAAAGTATATTTGAAACTATATTTGAATTTGATTTGGTTCATAATTGAATTTGGTTTTGAAAACAAAATAGAAAATGATTTGGAAAATGGAAACCCCACTCTCATCTCAATCTGGCCCGTGGCCCAGCCGGCCTGCTCTCTCACCCCGCGGCCCACTCCGTGCAAGCCCGCTTCCCCTTCTCTTGGCTTCGGCCTGAAGGCCTGCTCCGCCTTCCCGCTCTCGCTCGGCCCATTCCCTCCTCTCTCCCGCAGGCGTCCCAACTGCAGCAACCTAGGCCCAGCAGCGCCGTGCCCCTCTCTCGCGCCTTGAGTCACTGGCAGGTGGGCCCGCTCTGTCAGCGCCGTCATCTTCCTCACGTCGCCGACCCGGACTCTGCTCCGAAGTCCGTCGCCGCCTTGTTCCGCGCGATGTGGCGGGCGCCCCACGCCATAGCCCCCTTATAAGCCGGAGTTCCTGCGCCGCAATGCCCCCATCCAGCCCTATCGCGAGCCGCCGCCTCCACCCGAGCTCGCCGCGTGCCGCAACCCTAGCGCGGTGGTGGAATCTAATCCCACTAATAAATACATACTACAAGCAAACACCTTTAAGGCTTCAATGGCATGTCGATGCACATGCGACCTTCAAAAGCATAAACTACAATGATAATGACAAGATAAACAAGGTAATCTACCAATGCTCCTAGTTTCTTACACACGTAACCTTTCTGTGTGTGTGAGAGAGAGCAAAAGCTATGTAGGAGAACATCTCATGCTAAACCTAGGAAGTCAACCAGCCCGTTCGCTGGTCTAAAACTTGGCTGAAACTGGCTGAAAACACTGTTCCGGCTAAATTGTTGTGAGAGAAAAATACTGTTCCGGTTGAAAAAAGATGCCGAACAAGTCGAAAATGGGGTAAGCCGAACAGGGCCACTAAGGAGATTATTATAAAAGAAACGGCACAACATCTAACCTAGATGGAAACATAATAATGTTACTACCCTCCTTTTCAAGGGCACAATAAATACATATCAAATAGTTTCAAAGATGCAAAGGCAATGTGTTAAGGAATTCAGAGCAACGACTTAATTACGTCGGCGACATCCATTCATGAAGCAAAAGATGAGAAACCAACAAATGACAAGCCAAACATCAATGTTATGGACTTACAAATTAACCTCAAAAATTTCATGAGACAAATCAATGAAAGACTACAAATTATAAAAACAATTGAAGGTACGCATCTAAATATCTACAATACTCAATCATGTTATTAATTTTTATTTGTAGCTGAACCAACGTTTTAATATTGTTATCCACACGGTTCAATTCCTACAGAGGGAAGCTAAAGTCGTGACACAAAACAAATGTACGAAAAGAAAACACCCAAATGTGAAATCAAACTAATGTTACGTCATTGGTTGTGCCACGATGATCTCTCTCAATCATGCTAATGCCAATATTCTATACACATGCGTAGCTCTGAGTTCAAATAAAAGTTAATTGCATGAAGTCATTTTTATTAGTTAATACATATTAAATAAGAATTTATATTGCTTAAGTGTCTAAAAGTTAGCCCGTGCGGGAGCACGGGGTGATGGACTAGTGTTTCTAATCTAAATTAGTTCTTGAATTTAGGACGGAAAAGGAAAAGGTAAGAACTGAGTCTCGGAGGATCCTGTGGAGATTTGAAAAATATACACTAATTCAACGGTATGATGGATATGGAGGAGCTGGACTTCTCAGAGGTGCCATGGGACGAGCCTGAAAGCTTTGTGTTGCGCAAGTACCCGTCCTATGAGATCGACTGGGACTCCCTCAACTATATGATGGATATGCAGAAGCTGGATTTCTTGGAGAAGGCACGGGACGAGTCTGAAAGCTTTATATTGGGCAAGTACCGGCCGTTCTATGAGATCGACTGGGACTCCGCTCCTCAGTAACTGAATTAGTATAGCACCTGATGCCTGCGGTTGTGGTCTAGGTTCGTCAATGATACGAGGACGAAAGCTTTGTCTTGCGCACGACACTTTTTATTTCAGGAAATTTCAAGTTGGAAATGAGAATAGATGTCCTCAGACGGTGAGGAGGGGAACAAGGATTCTGAAACTAGTTGGTTCCATTCATCAACGAGATAAACCTAAATTAGTTTTCTTTCTAATCGTGTTTTATATATTTGTCTAGCCCCTCAGTCCCCAAATAAACGAAATGTATATTTCGGGCAAGGTTCACAAAGGCGCTAGGCGGTATTTTTTTTTTTTTTTTTTGAAAAAGAACTACGGAGGGGAGAGATTCCCCGCCTAGATTTCATTAAGGTCTGAAGAAAAGTTCAAAGGAAAAATCAGGAGCTAACGGACCCCTGATTAGCAGTACAAGAACGTAAAAAAACACGCCAACGGCGGAGTCCAGGAATCATGAAGGCAGAGGCGAACCTCCCCTCCCATAAAGACAGATCGTCACAGACACGGGAGATTACATTTCTGGCACTATGATGCTCATGTCTGAATATAGTTCCGTTTCTCGCATCCCATAGCCTCCATAGAACTGCTTGGAAGATCGACGGCCATGTCCCATGGTCTTGGTCAGAGGACAGTGGAAGGCTCCAAACATCAACGTCGCTATACTCTGAAATGGAGGACATCCCAATCGAGCCCCAGACTTCCTTGCTTAGTGGGCAATCAAAGAACACATGATGCCGGTCCTCAGCTGGGTGGTTGCAGCGGCCGCAGACCGAGTCTCCCATCACATGCTTGTGGAATAAGTTCATCTTGGTGCTGAGCTTATCTTTAAAATACAACCAGGCAAAGATTTTTACTTTGTTCGGCACTTTGGATTCCCAAATCCATTTCCCATGGAAGTCTTGCATGTTGGGTGAAGGCGCTAGAGCATTATATGCATCTCTAGAATTAAACGGCTTGCGAGTAGCAGACATCAGCCTGGTGTCTTGCCTATCTTGTAGATGAATTCCCTGCAAAACAGACAGATGCGACTCGAGCTCGGACTGAGCTGCAAGCGTTAGTCGGGGTCTCAAATGCATTTCAAACCTTTCCTGGAAAACCTGCTGCACCGAAATGTTAGGCCGAAGCGAGTGGGAGAAGAGGGCGGGGGTGAGAGACAGAGATGGGACCCGAGTGAAGCCAGTGATCAAACCAAAAGGAAGTAGTGGAACCGTCACCAATCTCGACAATGGTGATGGAACTGTAGGCCGACAGCTCATCGTTGATGATTTTCCAAAGATTGGACGGGGAGGAAGAGGGAGATTCAGTGAAAACAGAGTCGTTATGAAGAAGCCAATCTCGCCAGGGGACATGGGCGCCAGTGAAGATCTTGTTAACAAACTTAAGAAGGCTGCGATTCTGAATTTCCAGGTCTTTGAGGCCTAGTCCACCCGAGATTTTGCTGGTGCAAACATGCTCCCAAGCAACAAGGCACTTGGGAGCCATGACAAGTGTCCTCACCAGTCCAAAAAAAATGCTCTGCGTCTCCGGTCAATAGCCTTGATGACAGTTTTGTGAAGGCCAATTGCAGACATAAAGTGAAGGGGGAGGGCGCTTAACACAGCAGATCGAGGCAAGGTTGAAACGTCCAGCCCTGTTGAGAAGGGAAGCACGCGAACCAGAAAGTATTTAGGCGGTGACCCACACCGCCTAGAGCCTAAGCGAGCCTAGGTGTTCTAGGTGTTTTAAGGCGTTTTTCTAGGAGTTTTAATTTTTATACACATACATATATATTACCTTAAATGACCTTAAGTAAAAGAAGAAATAAGAGACTAACTATATACAAATCTATATACTATGTATATGTAAGTGACTAACTATGAATTAAACACTAACATGTGTGTGTACTTATTGTTGCTACAGTACCAACGAGGAGGTTATGAGCGGAGAAATCACAAATAAAAGTATATCCAATAGTTTCTTGTGAGAAAATAGAACCTCTATGGGGCATAATGTAAGAAATCAGTTAAGAGAATTAGAGTAAGGAAGTTTCTTGGAGTTATTAGAAAAGTAAGGGAACAAATCATAAAACAGCCCTATCATTCTTATCCTGTACGCCGTCCTGAGCACATGCATCTCTATCGTGGGCTCCTTTCCCTTCCCCCCACCCTCTCTCTCTCCGGTGGAGGGTGGTTGCAGGCCGGTCGCGCCGCTGCCCCGTGCGCTCCCCACACCACCACGATGCCGCGCCGCTGCCATGCACGCTCCCTGCGCCACCACGACCCGAAGTTCTTTCCCTCTGCTCATTTCCTTCCCCTTCAAACGGATGCACATCGACGATGTAGGAGAAATCTGTTCAAGCAAGCTACGACCGGAGTACTTTTTTTTTTTTTTTTTTGCTTCTTTGGCTTTTTAGAGCGTCTTTGTTTTTTTACGTTGACCTCTCTGCAGATTCCAATGATGGTGTTCTCGACCTTCAGGATAACCTGATGAAGGCCTTTTAAGAGATCAAGGACCTGCAGATTCCAATGATGGTTTCTCGACCTTCACGATAACCTGATGAAGGCCTTTTAAGAGATCAAGGACCTGAAGGAAACGAACACGCGCCTAAAGAAAGGAGCGGCCACTAGTGGATCAGGAATGGGTAGCCAGTTACCCACCGTGGCCCTGGCCCCCCGATGACATTTACAGCATGAACTTCAGTTTGTCACTTTTATTACCGCACAGAGGTTTACGTAGGTACTTATACAAGGCTTATTGGCGGTAGAACACGTGCTATATATATATGTTGATGAGAGGAGCTTGCCACGTTGGACGCATGGTTGCTCACATGACGTAGACGTCGAGCTCGAGCACGGCATTGGGGTGGTCGAGGCTGACAGTCTTCCACAGCACGTACCCGCGCGCCATCCTGAACTGCCCCGTGCCGCCGACCACCGACAGCTCCCTGACCGACGCGCCGATGTCGTCGCGCCCCACCACGGTGACGGAGCTGCCGGCGTAGGGGCCGGAGGCCAGCACCACGTTCATGGTCACCAGCAGCTCCGGGTTCCCCGTGGACGCCCAGATGTAGTGGCCCTGCGCCCGCCCCACCATCGAAGACGACCGCGACGCGCTCTCCGTCAGCACGTCGTCGATCACGATCGTGTCGCCGAAGTGGCCCCGGGGCCCGTTCAGCACCTGCACCGCCGTCGGCGCCGACCCAGTAAGCACGTCGTGCATGTAGAAGTGAAGGTGCGCGGCCGCTGAGACGGGCCGCGAGGCCGGGCCGATGGTAAGCACGACGGCGACGGCGAGCAGTGCGGAGGAGAGCTTGCAGGAAGCCATGGCAAGGTAGATGGTGTGTGCGCGGGAGTGTGTGTCTGTGGATGCTCTAGCTAGTGAACGAGCGTATGCTTATATAGACAGTAGCAGCAGAGCAGGTGCCAGGTAGAGTGAAAAATATCTCAGCCACTGACCTCCTGCTGCTGGTGCTGATTTTTATTCTTAATAAAAACACCAACCTTGTTGAGCACCTAGCTAATTAGCAAACTCATAAAAATAGTTCTCATGGCGTTTCCATTTTTCCCATCTACAATGGCGGATCCAGGAACAAGTGAAGAGAGATAATAGAGGCTATTGTAAACTAATAGATATAATGACTACGTCAATTCAAAGTACAAACAACACGTAGGAGGATAGAAAAATAGTAAATAAAGATCATCCGATAATCAAAAGATGGTATGTCTTCACAATTTTACACCACTTTAGCCATTGTCCTCAATTCTACATAAATTAGAAATGTCATAGTTCTTCGCAAATCAAGATAACATTATGAATTGAAATCAACGAGTACAATATGCACCATTCATTCCTCTCGGGCCCTCACGTGGTCTTTTTTTTCTCAACCCAGCTCTCTTCAGTTCTAGTGCTACTATTCGACACATCTTTCTCACTAAAATATCTTTCCATCCTAGCCTCCTATGCTCTATGATATATATATGATATCTTTCAAATTGCAATCTCCACTCGGATCTCACGTGCACTTTCAAAGATGCCCAGAGGAGGGTGAGCTCCACGCAGGCTCCGCGGTGGCCTGAGTAGGGCAATCCCGCACAAGCTCCGCGACAGCTGGAGGAGGGCAGGCCCCGCACGCCTCCGCCAGAGGAGCCGCACGCCACTTCTTGAGGGGCCGGGCTTCGAGAGAGGGAGGGAGGGACTTGTGTGGCTGAGAGAGGGAGAGGAAAATGAAGGAGTCGGCTGTTGTGGAGCTTATATATTCTACGATTTCCTATGTGGGCTGAGTTGGACCGGTGGACTTACCATAATTAATAGAGGCGGGCCTCTTATAGGGCCCGCTTCTGAAAATGGCCTCTATTTTCAGAGATTGACCGCTTAGGAGGCCGACCTCTGTTTATTGATTTATAGAGACGAACATTTATTTAGTGCCTCCTAAAATTTGTTCGTCTCCAAAAATCACTACACATTTTAGGAGACAAGCAGGCTTTGTGCCTGCTTTTGTTAATCTAGAGTCTTATCTCTTAAAATCGTTTTTGTAGTAGTGAATAGGATGGGCTGCAGAAGGTGCAAGGCGGGCGGGGGTCGGCCATGGTGGTCGGTGGTGGCGAATCTTTTGCTGCCTTGTGGATCGGTTGAGCATACGGGGCTACGTGTTGGACTGTCAGTAGGGTCTCGATGGGCAGGATTGAAGACTTATTCCTAAGAAAATTGGGGCGCATCCGGGCTTCGGCCCTTCAAGCCCAGTCCTATGTCAACTACCCATCTATCATTTATGCTTCTATCTCACATCTGTCTTTGAAAATCGACCCAAGTTTCCTCTCCTTTCCAAATATATCTCAGGATCAAGTTCCTCTAAAAAAATTAACAAATATTAAATATCTTTATAAAAACTAAATTCAAATTTTGTTCAATAGTTTTTATTTATTGCAAATTTTCTTCATGTCGGTACTATGGTGACATAATATTTTCCGTGCTTGTCATCTTTCCGAGGCGACTCCCTTGCAGGTTATCTTCTTAATTATCCAATGGCTTCATACCTGGGCTATACTACAGAGGCCGACTACTCAGGATTTGGTTGCGGTGTTTTGTCTATAATTGGCGCAGGAGGCCAAGAAATGTTTATTCCAGATATACATGGGTGGCGATCTACTCTGCGGATTGATTAGTACTAGCTAGGGTGTTTTGTACCTTCTTTTAAACTTTGTAGGTTGTGTGCACCCTAATGTGCAGAGGTCAGAAATGCTTCTAAGATGATTGTATGAGCTCGATGTAATGATTTTGAAACATAATAAAAACTTATTTATTGAAAAAATCTTTTCGAGGCGAAAAAAAAATATTTGCATTGGCTCTCTTCAATCTGAAATAATTGAAAGTGACAGATCGAAATGTGCATGGTTTTTTCGGTAATTACATAAATAGACCCATCCAGTGTGCAGACAAGAGAACAAAGAGACTGTTGACGAGTCGTCTTCTGAACGCATTGGATGCCTCTTTCCTGTACCACTGTTTGCCCATGGTCCCGAGACTGAGTGTCGGTTCTTTGCATGCTGCCGGTGCTTGATACATCCATGAACAATGACCTATCTGTTATTTTTTTTCTTGCATTGCGCTATCTGTGACTATCCATGAGTAGTGACCATTTGTATTTTGGGATACCGGCAAGATTGATTTGATTATTTGCAGCAGCTTCTAGGTTTCCAGATAGATTTGCCTTTTCGTTGACATGCCATGGGACCGTGGCAGCACTGGACTCAGCTCCGTGTTCATCTTCAACAGCGGCGAGTTGATTGTGCAGCAGATAATACTTCTACTAATAGCTAACTAAGTATTAGTTAGTTTCGAGCAGGAAAACGTGGTGGCACATGTACTTCTTATTTCTGATTGATATTGCAAAAAGAATTATCTCCATTGGATAACGATTAATAATGCATTTCAAGAAGGTCGTTCACAAGTCACAATAATGTCGTGAACGTGCACCACCATAAGCATGATGTGGTCTGAATGACAGGTCAATCATGGCTCTACCGGACGATCTTATAGGCACATGATCAGTGGACGTTGTTTTTCCATAATTAAATATTCCGTACATCTCGAATGGGGCCTCCAGTTGGTGGCTTAACTTGTGAGAGAAACTTTGATATTTTTTCTTTATTTTTACTGGAACAGTCTATATAGTTTCTGAGGGAGCAAACCTGTACACAGATACATTTTACCAAAGTGAATTCGATTTTAAACAAAACTGCATAAATCATAAGAAGGTAGTTGTTGATCCAAGTATCCTATTAATGGAGAATCGGAGTGGCAGACACTTATTATATTAATGTGGAATGAGCGCAATCTGTTCATCTTTAATAAGCACAGTTTAGAAGAAACGGATGCCTCTCCTGTCCAAAATACAGTTGAACTAACAGGATTACTATCTCTTCATGCTCCATCCCTTGTAAAAACTCTATCCTATATATATTGAGCATCAGGATGCTTTTATTCGGATCGGAGCTCTGAAGTTGGCTTATGTGATCAGCATTGGCTGGGGGTGGTGATGGTGGCTTAGGCGCTGGTGGAGAGGAGGCTGGCGGCTAGGGCAGAGGAGGGGCGGCGTAGAGAGTTAGAGAGGAGGGGTGGAGGGGGAGGCTCAAGGATAGCGATAGAGGGGAGAGCAATGCTCTATTCTATATCTATATCTATATCTAATAATAAAGAGGTAAAATTTCTCCTAATTTTTTTTGTATGGCCTATCCTAACTGACTTCGTGAATGTGAAAATTGTCTCTCTTATGTGTCTACGACCCTCCTATATTTTATATATGACATATTTCGGGCTTGTTAACTAACTTGGATAGCCAAGAATCTTAATTCTAATCCAAATGGATTCTTTGGATCTAACAAATTTGTATGCACCTATATATCTATATTCGGTTCTACACCCTCCTATATTTTATATATGACATATGCCGGGCTTGTTAACTAACTTGGATAGCTAGGAATCATAATCCTAATCAAATAGATTCTTCGGATCTAACAAATTTGTATGCACCTATATCTATATTCGGTTCTTTTTTTCTCTTTTCTATTTTCTGTCGTCCGTCTGGTGTCCGTTTCGGTTTTTCCTATGTCCGTTCGGATGGCTGCTCAGCCTTTTTTTTTTCTGGTTTCGGTCGTTTGTGTTAATTTTCTCTCTTTTTATTTCCTGTTTTTCTTTGTCTATCCCTATTCTGTTTGTGTCCACGTATCCCTCCCGCACTATTTTCTCTCTATAAACATGGCATAGCTCCGTCCTCCATTACAGGAGGCACAGCCGAGTCCGTCACCTCCAGAGTTGGCGTTCAAAACTAATTCCAATCCAAACGTAGAGGAGAAGAGTCACAGCCTAGTTCGTCACATCTAGAGTTTGCATTCAAAACTAATTCCAATCCAAACGTAGAGGATGACTGAGAAGGAATAAACATCCAAAATCGAACATACAAAAGCAACACATATCACATCTATACGCAATTTTTTCCAGATCGAATCCAACAAGAACAGAAAGTCATGTCTATCGATGATGAATAGAAAGTCTGATTCCAATACGTATTTGGTTTGGCTCATATCAGTAAGAATAACTCGCATCTAGCGATGGTATGGAGTCCGATTCCTACACATATTGAGTTCCATTGCAATGCATGGGCACGTTTGCTAGTCTTTGCTTAAGATCGAAACGATTATATGACCCATATATTTGTAGTCTCTAAAGGACTTGAGTCTCAAGCAAACTAAAGGTAGAGTCTTTATAGATTTGCTCTCCTTTCAAACAAATCAATACTCCTTTCCTAAACAAACATTATTTCTTTTTATTCTCATCATCATTATCCAAATCTATCTCTAATTGCCCTCTATTCTAGACTCCGGGTGGGAGGGGCCGGCGGCTCTGAGGAGGCCCCCATTGGTCACACGCGTTGCTGTTGGCACCTTGGGCAGTTGGGCTAGGTGCGGCCCACCAAGGCCCTTCTCGAGGCCTCGCTCTGCCCGCAACCAGGCCCGTAGATCGGCCCGTGACCGCTTAGTTTTGGTCAATCAACCTTAATAATCGAAAATTGTATGGAGCTATACAACTATATGTATCTTGTTCCCCCGGCTTATTAAAATTAGAGAAAAAAGAAGAAAAAGAAAAAAGAGAGGAAAGATTTAGGGCCTGTTTGGCACAACACACAATAGCTTCATGAGCTACTATGAGTTGTTTTTTTTTTGCCAAACACTCATTTCTAAAACAGTTTCATGGGTGAATGTGTTTTTCTTCTCCTCTCACGAAGAGATGAGTTGGGATGAAGCTGAAAAAAGTAGCTTATCCTAGCTTCATCTCCCATATTATAGTCATTTTGTTCATTGTTCCATCATGTGAAGCTGTTTTGCCAAACATTTGTTTCAAAACAGCCCAGCTTCAACAAAAAAGCTGCTTATGAAGATATTTTACAAAAAAAAAAGCTTAAACGGTGAAGTTGACCTATGCCAAACGGGACCATAATACTTAGGGACAATTGGTCACGGGACATGCCAAATGAGCACCGACGGCTGGTGGACACCCCAAATCCGCAAAGTTGCTGCTGGACACTGTGTTTCCACTTTGAATTGCCAGAAGACACCGCGCCCGGTTTCAGCCAAGAAAGGTGATGATTTGCCCAAATTGCCCTTGGCCCAACTGGTCAGCCCATTCTTCTTCCTCCCCCTTTCTTTCTCTGTGCCGGCCGCCGGCCTCCCGCCGTTGAAGGAGAAACAGAGGAGAGGGCGCCGACAGCAAGGCGAGCTCCGCGCGGACGCGTCATGAATTTGGGGCAAAGGAGGCGCCGGAGCCCGCTGTTCCCAGCCGGAGGAGGCTTCCCGGCCGCGGTGGCGCACACATGCGCCCATGAGGCCATGGCGGAGCCGCAGCTCGCACGCGCGCCCATGAGGCCGCAGCGGAGCTGCTGCTCGCGCGCGCCGGCGAGGCCATGGCGGAGCCACAGCTCGCACGCGTGCCCATGAGGCCGTGCGGACCGGCTGCTCGCCCATGCCGGCGAGGCCGCGGCGGAGCTGCTGCTCGCGTGCCTGCCCGCGAGGCCACGGCGGAGCTGCTGCTCGTGCGCCCGCGAGGACGCGGCGGAGCTGCTACTCGCGCGCGTGCCCGCGAGGCTGCGACGGACCGGCTGGTCGCGCGCGCCGGCGAGGCCGTGGCGGAGCGGCTGCTCGCGTGCGCCCGCGAGGCCACGGCAGAGCTGCTGCTCGCGAGCGCCGCCATGCGTGGCCAGCTCAACGGCGGCGCGCGGCGCGCCCAGTTCGGGAGCGGCCAGCGTGCTCCCGCAGAGCTGCTCGGCTCGGCTGGAGGTGGTCCGGCGGCCACAGGCACTGGCGGCTGCGACCGCGTCCTCGCCGCGATGGGCTAGCACCGGCGGCGGCGACCGGGGAGGAGAGGCGCGGGAGCTACGATGCGCCGATAGGGAGGCATGGTGCGGTCGTACGGAGGAAGGGCGCAGCAGCGGGACGACGGCGTGAGCTCGACGGCCGGCGGCAGCGAGGGTGGGTTCGCCTGGGAGGCTGTCTGGCTCGCTGACGAGGACCGCGTCGCGGCGGATGGAATGGGCTGACCAGTTGGGCCAAGGGCAATTTGGGCAAATCATCACTTTTTTTGGCTGAAACCAGGGCGCGGTGTCTTCTGGCAATTCAAAGTGAAAACACAGTGTCCAGCAGCAACTTTGCTGATTTGGGGTGTCCACCAGCCGTCGGTGCTCATTTGGCATGTCCCGTGGCCAATTGCCCCTAATACTTAATAGGAAAGGTCGTAGACTATTGTCAAAGTTTGATTTTCCTTCCCTGCATACAAAACTAGATGTTGGTGCTCCCTCAACTTTTACAAAACGTTTGTTTTTTAACCATGGATGGTTTAGACAATGATTTAGGGCCTATTTGACACAGCTCACGACAGCTTTATGAGCTGTTGTGAGCTGTTTTTTTTGTTAATCACTCATTTCCAAAACAGTTTAATGGGTGAAGTTGTTTTTCTTCTCCTCTCACAAAGGGATGAAGCTGAAAAAAATAACTTATCCTAGCTTCATCTCACATATTATAGTCATTTTATTCATTGTTCCAACACTTGTTCTAAAACAGCTCAGCTTCAACAAAAAAAAGTTGCTCATAAAGCTATTTTGCAAAAAAAACATCTTAAATGGTGAAGCTGAGCTGTGCCAAACAGGGTCTTTGTTTACATGGCACCACATCAATCGTGAGGAGATGTAGGTCAGACGAGATTGATAGTTCAGAAGGTAAATCAAACTTTAATTATTTTTCTAAAAAAATTGTCCAAACATTTTTTTCCAACGAAATTAAAAAGCCTAAATTTAGTATAATCCTAAAAAACTCATAAACTGTTTAGCTAAAAAATATGAAACAACTTTTAGAATTTTCCTAAACGTATTCTCTATCTTATGGTGCCAAGCTGCTTTTTTTTTTCAAATCACATTACACACGTATAGATTTATATATGCACGCACAGTCACCCTTATGAAAGCACTCATGTACACCCACTCTATTAGTACCTTTGAAAGACTAAAATTGAGCCGGTGGATATATATATCTCGAGATTAACGAAGTAATGACATGCGCTTCACTATCGACGGACACGTCTCCTACCATTAAGCCCATTCTGGAGACTTCCGAGGCCTGGAGCAAAACAAAAATCAAGGCCCCTTAATATAAACATAACAGTAGCATTGATGATCAATTTACTATATGTATATAATGCTACCAATGAGCAGTTAAGTCCATATAAAACAATACTTATAATAATTAATTTAATTATATTATCTTGCAACTTTCGTTTGTATATGCAAAGTCTCACTGGTATCAATGCGAATCTCATCCACTAATTTATTCTCAATGCATAAGGTTACCCAAACCATTATAAATAGACCCCATATGATTCTATACACCCATCTACCTGTTTTCTCCATTCCCCCTTTTCTCACTGTTGGATGCATACATTTTAGATGACATTACAGTGCTGAATTTTAATTAAAGAAACAATGGATATATAATAGAAATTTGTTCAAATTTACAACGGTTCTAGATCAGCTCATTAAAATCTTACCTGTTATCACAGAGTCGTAAATCCAATAATATGTATCCCTAAACAATGTTCAATCAGCCGATCATCAGTGACTTGCTATAACAAAAATGTAGTATTGGTCATCGTTTATACTTCGCTATTACATTGTGTGTGTGTGTGTGTGTGTATATATATATATATATATATATATATATATATATATATATATATATATATATATATATATATATATATGATAGAATGATTATTGCCAGACTGAGCACTTTCTATTCATTGAACATGAGTTTATATAGGGGATACATGACTCTTCGTATAAGACTTATCACATTCTAGACTTATCACATTCTAGACTATTTGTATTCTAATACCCTCCCGCAGACTCAACCGGGAGATGAGCGAATGTTGAGACTGGAGCGGAAATTGATGAAGACAGCAGTTGGCAAACCCTTGGTGAATATATCAGCATATTGAAGAGACGTTGGAACATGAAGTACTCGGACAGCTCCAAGGGCCACACGCTCCCGAACAAAATGGAGATCGATCTCCACATGCTTGGTCCTTTGGTGATGAACTGGATTTGTGGACAAATACACGGCACTGATATTGTCACAATAGACAAGAGTAGCACGTGTTAAAGGACGACGAAGCTCACTCAGGAGCTGACGAATCCAACATGTCTCAGCCACAGCATTGGCAACACCCCTGTATTCAGCTTCAGCACTAGACCGCGAGACGGTGTGTTGGCGCTTGGAGGACCATGATATAAGATTATCACCAAGAAATACACAATAGCCAGAAGTGGAGCGACGTGTGTCTGGGCAGCCAGCCCAATCGGCATCTGAGTAAACCACTAGCTCATGAGATCGGCTGCGAGAAAGAGCAAGGCCGTAGGCCATAGTGCCTTTGATGTATCGCAAAATGCGTTTGATGAGAGCAAAGTGCGACTCCCTGGGATCATGCATATATAGGCAAACTTGTTGAACGGCATGAGCAATGTCCGGCCGTGTGAGAGTCAAGTATTGTAAGGCACCAGCAAGACTGCGGTATAATGTAGGGTCAGCAACTGGTGGTCCATCTTGGGAGGACAGCTTTGAATGAACCCCAAGTGGAGTTTGGCAAGGGTTGCATGACGACATGTTTGCCTTGACCAGGATTTCAGCAGCATATTTAGCTTGAGACAGAAAAAGACCTGTGGGTGACCATTCAACAGAAACTCCCAAGAAATAGTGAAGATTGCCAAGATCAGTCATGGCAAATTCCTGCTGAAGGGAGCCAATAATATGTTGAAGAAGATGATGGGATGAAGCTGTCAAAATGATGTCATCCACATACAGTAGAAGATATGCCATATCCGTACCATGAGTATATATGAAAAGTGAAGTATCACATTGAGAAGCCTGAAAACCAATAGAAGTAATGAACGTCTGGAAGCGACTATACCAAGCCCGCGGGGCCTGTTTAAGACCGTATAGAGCCTTGTTGAGCTTGCACACATAATTAGGACGAGAAGGGTCAACAAACCCAGGTGGTTGTTGGCAATAAACAGTCTCATTGAGAGTACCATGTAAGAATGCATTTTTGACATCCAGTTGATGAATAGGCCAATCACTAGAGACAGCAAGTGATAATACCGTGCGAATTGTTGCAGGCTTGACCACTGGACTGAAGGTTTCATCATAATCAAGGCCGTGTTGTTGAGAGAAGCCGCGCACAACCCAACGAGCCTTGTATCTTGCCAAAGACCCATCAGCATTTAGTTTGTGACGGTATAGCCATTTGCCGGAAACAATATTAGCATGTGGAGGCGGTGGCACAAGGTCCCATGTTTGATTAGCAATGAGGGCACCATATTCCTCCTCCATGGCACGCTTCCAATTCGGATCAGAAAGAGCACCACGATATGTTTTTGGAAGCAAGCTAATATCTTTGGAAGCCGCTGCCAGATTGCAGTAAGCCTGCCCGTCTTGCTGTCGTGGCTGGCTGATGCCAGACTTGCCCCTGGTTTGCATGGCGTGCTGATTGATGGTGGGAGGGACAGGCACAATCGGCGCATTTGAGGAGCGCATAGCAGCAGGGATGACAGTGGAGGTGGTGCTGGGCAGCGCAGGAGATGGCACTAGTGGTGGTTGATCTGCAGGCACTGGTGGTGCTCCAGGAGGTTCCTGTCGGCGTGTGTATACTTGCGTAACCGGAGGTCGATAGTGCAGGCCTCCAGCAGACGTACCGGACTGGTGGCCCAGATCATTGACAGGGCTGTCAGGAGCCAAAGCTTGGCCCTAAAAGACAAGAGGAAGGGGTGCTGCACCTGAGCCCTGCCCTTGTTGCGGTTGGCTGGAAGTCGTGCCTTGATGATGTGGAGGTACAGCAGCTGGTTGGGCAGCTGAAGGCACAACTAGACCAGCGCCTGGCGAAGCCATCGGTGGGCCAGCAGAGTTAGAAGGCACTGCTGGGAAGCCGCCGGATATCACCGGATCAACATCTGTATCATCTAAAAAATCATAGGCACTCAATGGTGCCGGTGAGTCACGTGTGAAAGGAAATTGTTGCTCATCAAAGACCACGTGACGGGAGGTGATCACTCGATTGGTGGTGAGGTCAAGGCAACGATACCCTTTATGATTATCAGGAAAGCCAAGAAGAACACATTCTGTAGAGCGTGGTGCAAGTTTATGGGGCATAGTGGCGGAAAGATTGGGATAACAACGACACCCAAAGACACGGAGGTGAGCGTAGGAGGGTGGTGTACCAAAAAGAGCTTGGTGTGGGGTGCGGTTTTGAAGAGTTTTGGTGGGGTGAAGGTTAAATAAATAAGTAGCAGTGCGAAGTGATTCAGCCCAATATGCCGGTGGCATAGATGCTTGAAACAACAATGTGCGCATGATGTTATTGATGGATCGAATGACACGTTCGGCTTTGCCATTTTGTTGGGATGTGTGAGGGCAAG
The DNA here is from genome assembly GCF_019320115.1 of Miscanthus floridulus. Taxonomy (NCBI): domain Eukaryota; kingdom Viridiplantae; phylum Streptophyta; class Magnoliopsida; order Poales; family Poaceae; genus Miscanthus; species Miscanthus floridulus. The sequence goes on from NC_089588.1 coordinate 134,365,829, forward strand.
AAAGACGAAGATGAATACCTTGTTGAAGGAAAAAAGAGCGAGCAGCATTGTTGTCGAATTCGCGACCATTGTCGCTTTGAATAAATTGGACACGACAATGGAAATGAGTGAGCACATAGCTATGAAAGTTTCGCAAAGTGTTGAATGTTTCAGATTTCATTTTAAGTGGGAAAGTCCACAAGTAATGAGTGAAATCATCCAAACACACAAGGTAGTATTTGGAACCGGATATGCTTATAACAGGAGACGTCCACAAGTCACAGTGAATTAATTCAAAAGGTTTAGATGCTCTTGACATAGAAGTAGGAAATGGCAAACGAGTGTGACGACCCAACTGACAGGCATGACACAAAGAGGTGTCATGCTCACTAGGAATTATAGAAATAGAATTATTTATTCGCAAGCGGGAGAAAACTTGGTTGCCGGGATGCCCCAATCGCCGGTGCCAAATGGTCTCTAGGGCAGTGAGCAGGACACGAGGATGTGAAGTGGACGTCGGAAGGAGTGGGTAAAGATCCCCAGAGCTATCACAGCGGTGGAGCACCGTCTTGGTTTGGAGATCCTTCACAGATAAACCAAAAGGATCAAATTCAACTGAACATGAATTATCTGTGGTAAATTTGCGAACGGAAATGAGATTAGCTATGAGTTGAGGTGACACAAGAACATTAGAAAGGTGAAAAGGACGGTGTGAATTTGGAAGTAAGGTGTAGCCAGAACAAGTAATAGGTAGACGGGTGCCATTACCAACAAGTATATTAGAATTGGAGTGAAGAGAGGGGCTGATATTGGAAAGATTACCAGAAGATGAAGAAAGATGAGAGGACGCACCCGAGTCCATATACCAGTTCGCATCGGGCTGCTGTAGAGTCATTGTGTTGAAGACATTTGCCAGAGCAGCCTGATTCCAGGAAGCCGACGGGTCCAGGGTACTGCCAAGACCGTAGGACGGGTAAGCGCTGTACAGGTAACTGGGCAGGGAAGCAGCAGCACCCAGTGGAGCAGCAAGATGTGCCTGTGCAGCACCCAGTGGAGCAGCCGAAAGTGGTGGACAAGGCGCCTGGAACGAGCCAGCGCCTGGGTGGGCACCGAGGATACCTTGGCCCGGCATCGGCCACATTTGGAAGGAGCCGCTCCACGGATTGGACCACGGACGAGGGGCACGCCAAGAGTTGTTTCCCCGTCCTTTCCCCCTGCCACGCCCCCATGGCCGAGACGGGGGACGAGAGGATGAAGGGGCTGGTACAGCAGGGGCAGCAGCGAGGGCCGCCATCGGTGGTGGAGCACGAGGAGGCGCAGATGCACCACGAGGCGCAGTGAAGGCAGTGGTTGAGGTGGACACCGGAAGCTCGGACTCCTCCAAGGCAAGCAGCGACTGGGCCTCAAGAAATGAGGGCAGCGGAGTCTTCATCTTTAGGATGGAGGCCATACCACGGAGGGGCTCATTGACGCCGCGAAGAAGGGCGAGCAACAGCGTAGAGTCGTTGACGGGCTGTTCAAGATCAGCGAGCCCATCAGCGAGATCCTTGAGCCGCTGTGCGAATTCAAGCACAGGAAGATCGCCCTGAGTTAGAGCACGAAACTTGGCCTCAAGAGTCATTGCTCGTGAGGCCTTGTTGTCGAGGAAGAGGTTGGCTGCCTTGGTCTAGATGGTATGAGCCGAGGCGCTGTTCTCCATGATCAGCCGCATCACGCGAGGTGATGCCGAGGAGTAGATCAAGGAACGGATGGAGCAATCAACCGCCAACCAGGTAGCATCGGGGTTTTCGGGCGCTGGGGTGCCATCGATGTGGAAGGAGGCGCCAAATTTGCCAACGAGAGTTTGGAAGAGTTCACGCCAAGTTGAGTAATTGGGTGGATCAAGTTCTAGAGGAAAGGGGATATGATTTTTGACATTGATGGTGGCGAGGGCAGAAGCAATGCTTGGGGCGGGAGGTGGGGGAAGAGCAGCAACTATGGCTGCTGCTAGAGCAGCGGCAGCCTGGGTGTCATCATCGGCCATGAGAAGAGGAGCAGAGGCGCACACAGGGAAGAGAAGGTGGAGATGAAGAGTTAGAGAGAGGGAGAGGATCGGTTTCTAGCTGATACCATGATAGAATGATTATTGCCAGACTGAGCACTTTCTATTCATTGAACATGAGTTTATATAGGGGATACATGACTCTTCGTATAAGACTTATCACATTCTAGACTTATCATATTCTAGACTATTTGTATTCTAATAATATATATATCATTTTTCCTATATACCAGTCTCCTGGTTTTTTTTGTTCCGTTCAGGCGATGTGTGGTCCATCGATTTGTCATCAAGGTTTGTGCGCCGTGGAGCTGTCTATTTGCATCTATTCGAATGAGTCTGTCTACTGCACAACCATGTGTTTTATATAATTCCAACACATGAATTTTTTTTGCACCATAAGATTAAGATCCAACAGCCTCTATCTTTCTTCTACCTCTAGCCTTCTTCTACCTTCAGACAATCACAAGATTACAGATCTACATATCACAAATTACATATCACAAAAAATAATTTTTTTTCTATGGAAAGACAAAATACAGAGGGTTGGTTCCATTGCCTAGGTGGTGTCTGCTAGCTGATGGGCCGCAGGGCACGCCGTGGTATCGACGCAGGGCTACGAGCTCTCGTAGGCGTACATGCATGCAGATACAGCTTGCAGCCCAGAGCCCAGGCGGCCAGGCAATGGCAAGGACGACGGGGCGGATTAGATTTCTGTATTAGTAGTAGCAGCGTTGGGGCAATCAATTCTCGCGCAGCCCCTGCAGATCCTGCTTTGGCATGCTGTAATCGCCTCGCCTGCCCGGCCGGCCGTCTGGCGCCGCGCGCGGCCGGTGGCCCCTGCAGATCTGACCGATGCGGATAAACCGACACAACGATCCGGTGCACTAAAATCCATGTGTTTTTTTTTCGCTAAAACATATACGTTGTATAGCATTTTTGATTCGAATCGGATGTGATCCATTACCCGATAGCACCCAGCGTTTCCGGATACGTTTGCTGTTCCACACTATTCCTTGGACTGCGCGTTAGGGAAGGGAAGGAAACGGAGGCGACTTCCTCGAGCTCGTCGCGGCGCGGCGATTGCTCCGGCGGAGTCACGGATCCGCGCTGCGGATGCTGTCGGAGGTCTCCAGCATTGCTCTTCTGGTGCGTGGTCGCTCTCTGTTGTTCGTATTTGTACCTGCCTTGCTCTTCTGTTGCTGCAAGTATCGGATCCCGTTTCTGGATGTGTGCTCGATTAGTTCGACTGGTAGCTCGAGGTCATAGGGTTAGGGATTGGTGGTGTAGGGGTGTTCTGTGCTGCCGCCTCTACCCCACGTCTCGTGCTCGCTGCCTACGCGGTGCGCCTGCCTGCCCCCGCCGGGCCACCGAGCGATTCCGGCCCTGCTCTGCTTCGCTGCTCGCTGCGAGGGTGCTGGCGCGTACGTTGGGGGCGTGCACGCGCTGGAGTTCAGGGTTGGGGCACTGGACGATGGGTTCGCGGGAACCGCGCTGGTCAGAGCGTATGTGGCGTGCGGGCGTGTGGGGGACACAAGGAAAGTGTTCTACAGGATGGCTGTGTTGGACGTTGTCTCCTGGGCATGAAGCTTGATAGGTATAATCCCTTGAGCCAATATGTTTGTTTCTGCAATTGTTTGTGAGAATTGGAACAAGTGGTGTTCCGTGCCAAGTTAATTAGGTCCATATTCAATCAGATGATTCGGATTTGCTGTGCCCAAGTGCCCATTATGTGAAGTATAATAACTCTATCTTCAAATCTGGAAATGTTGTAGCCAGAACTTGACTTGGCATTTATTATCTTCAAAAGTACCAAGTTTGAACTTTAGATAAACACATTTGTTGCTGACAATAGAAAAGAAATTAATCATAATCACTTAGTTAAAATAGTTATCAGCAGCTGTTATTGCAATTTGAAACTGAATGTCTAAAGGACAGCGTTTTTGTCAAACTTTGAAGCTCAATTAAAATGGATTTCACCTATAGGCCAATACACAAATTTGGTGTTGTTCCCAGGTGTAGTGTATGGGATGATGAAAAATATTATTATTTGTAGAAATGGTACAATAATTGGACACTAAATACTTGATCAAAGTAGCTCTGTCAGTAGCTCTGAAATTTAGTTAAACTGACTGAACTTTAACTGAACTCGAGTTTCAGTTAAACTAACTGAACTTTGGAGCCCCTCTACCCCTTAAACCGTGAGGAATCAAACCTTGGTCCTTAAACCAATGTTGTAGATTATAGACCGAAGAACAACTTTTGGAGCTGGACGTTGAGATTTTCAGACCGATTGGCATCATTTGCTATATTGTGCCACTGATGTTTTAATGTTCTTTTTCAAAATGGATGACACTGAAAAGATGAAATAGTCATCATCATCCAACGACGAATCTTCCAATTCTCTTTGGAGAAATGATTTGTGAGAACTCATATCTGTCAATTAAGTATGGCCAAGGATTTAGATAACTTGATCTAGCCACCTACAGCCTGTCTGATGGCGGTTACGACTGGCTGGGAGGTGGCCGTGGCCGGCTGGAGGGATGCAGGGCCTCATGGGCAGAATAAAAGTAAGGCCGATGGAGGCTGGGGGTGGCAGAGTGCATGCGTAGCTGCCGGCTGGGTGTTGCCTGACGGGGCGTGGCGGCGGCGTCATTTCCCTATCACTTCACGTTGATTATTCTAGCGATCTCCCGCATCCCCATCACGTCGCGTTGTTGGAGGTCTTCCAGAGGTCTCCCGCATCTCCATCTCCTTGCTCTTTTGGTCATGTCTGTATTCAATCTCGTTTCCTAGTGCCATTTCGTGTGTATTGGTTTAATCAGTAGCGTGAGGATGGCACTTGGATGGAGAGTTGTCTGTTTGAGGTCTCCTGGCATAGGAGTGCACGATTTTGGTTGAGCGATTTTGGTGACATTTTTTGCAAATGAGGTGGTTTTCTTGTAGGTGTCTGTGTTAATTAGGGTTTGTTTTGATTTATTGTTCTAGGATTTGATGGTTTCTGGGATTTATTTTTTTTGGTTCGAGGCCATGGATGATCGAGTTGTGTTGCTTTCGCCTGCCCGCTGATGCCTTGGCTGCGTATCGCCTTGCCGAAATCTGGAACATTCTGCTCAGATCTCACTAGTTTTCAATAAGAAAAGAATTTTACAATAACACTTTTGCCTATCCGGAGGGTAACACAATAGTAGCTGTGCTTTCCTTTTCTCCTATCACTGTAACTAATAAAAACAGAGAAAGTGAGGGATTTAGCCCCACGCCGCGCAACTAGATGAAACAAGTGCAGTTTTTCCCTAGTGCCTTTGATAAATTCGAAGCCAACATGGTAGTGTATCTGACCTATGTAGTCAACTAGTATCTGGATGCTGACATCTTTGAACTGATCTGCTATGTTCATAATAGAGAGAAAAGTCCATTGGTCAACATTCAGCGCCACTTATTTGTCTTTGAAAAAAATATACTACAGTACTGCTCCTTTCTATACCACTGAACTATGTGATCCTAATTTTTGTTTATTTAATATATTTCAGTACCCCTCTTGTTTCCCTAGAAAAACATATACATACGCAAAAAGCTCAATTATCCGGGGCTCTTGCTGGTCAGTGTTGTCGAGCAGGTGCACAACTAACTCTAGTGTCATTGTTATTACAGTCTGGAATTAAAATGAAAAACTGTCTGTTGTTCTTCTCCATAACAGTTGTAGTTCCCTGTTGCCACTTAAAAGTTAGAGACTAAAGTCAAGCAAGGTTTTGGAACTACGCATGAGTTCTCTACCGCTACAATAACTGACAACTATTTGTTTGTTATGAAGGGTATTTTGCCAGATGTGCTGAAGTGTGTTAGTGACAATAAGAAGCATATGCGAGAATGCACTTTGACTGCTCTAGAACCACGTCAAGAGTAGATTGATGAACTAAAGGTTTGTATATTGCATAATAAGGGAACTGCTTTAAGATTGTTACATTTACATCCTTTTATAAGTCAAATTGTATGATTGATCAATTCTTTTTCAGTGCCAGATTTTTGTTTATAGTTTGACACCACATACTTTGGTTGATATGGCACCATTTTCCACCTAGAGCTTGTTATATTATGTGGTTTGACACATACTATAGTTTGACACCACATACTATAGTTTGACACCACATACTATAGAAAAAATTGTAATTGTTAATTGTGATTCGTGCCTATTGTCCTTGCCTCTCCATAGAAAAAAATTGTTATTTGTGATTTGTGCCAACGCATTTCAGTTATTTGTCTGTCATACTATAGAAAAAAATTGTAATTGTTAATTGTGAAAATTGTAATCACTTACACAAATGAATTGTATCTGAAGTTTTGTATCTGTTGGTTTTGGAAATGAAATTTCAGTAGTACTCCTAGCTAACAGATTACTCGCAAGTCGTTTTCAGTGTGGAAAGAATTTCTCACGTGTCTGTTTGGTCTGCAAGAAATTGGCGTGGTGATCTAGACGTAATATGTAGTTGTTGTTTAGGACTGCAGGTGGGATATGTCAATGAATCTGGACACAAATGTGGCTTAAGTTAATCTCGTGCAATTTTCTTTCAGAACCAAAAACGGAAGGTATACCAATGAACTTGCATATAGGAGTAATAAGAGTGTGTATAAGCTTCAATAAATTCAACGCATTTCTGACTATCCTCATATAAAAAGCAGCGTGTCATAAAAAAATGAATAAATGTGGTTTCATCTGGCAAAAACATGGCACTATAGTGGTTATGTGCTTGTTTGAGGGTGTTGTCATTTTTTTGTCATTTCTGTAAAGTTTCCTGAGAACCTGGAAAGTAGGACTCTATTCATTCACCACTAACTCCTTTGTTGATGCAGTAGAACATCTGACAAGAAACTGAACTGCTCGTTTTAATGCAGCCAATCTTGAGATGAGGGACAGTGACCCGGAGGCGACACTTGAGGCAGACCTTAAGCGAGCGAGAGCTTCCTGAACTAGAGAACGCTGCAGTTTGAGAGCTATGAGATGTCCCAGCACACGCAGGAGCAACACGCTGTAGCCTGGCCTTGTGGTCATCTCGCTGGTAAGCATGTTCAAGCACTCAAGATCCTAGTTGACATGTCAATAAATATTGATTTCTATGAAGTTTCATACTTCTGCAGCCTACGTCATGATACGGTCAAAAGGAACCTACATTATGTTTAGCAGCTCCATCTTTTCTTTCGTGCCAACCTGATTTCTTTGTGGTTGGATACATGTTTAAGGACAAGGAAATTTGCTGAAATTTGTTGCTTAAAATTTGTTGTATAATCAACATTAACATAACAGTTTCTTCCGATAAACCATGACCTTAAAATATTCATCTATTATGTCCATCATGAGCACTTTAGGAAATAATCCTTGTATATTGTTTGGTGCTCTTGTCATGTGAAATAGGTGCAACATGCTAGACAGGACAGAACGTTCATTCTTTAATCTTTCTTAGTAACTATACCCTTATCTTAATGTTCATGTGTAGTGAACAAGTGATCTGGTCACACAATGTTAATGTATGGTAGTTGCTTGCTGTCTTTTTGGGAACGAACTTAGTTTTTTGCTATCTGAATGTCTGTTCCAGCAATCTATTGACTATAGAAAGGTATTTGTGCCAACGCAGTTCAAAGGCTATTTCACTTGAATGTTTGCTCTATGTTTCTTCTGATTTCAAATCATTTGTGTTACATCTCTTAGTATTAATGAGTCAGTCATGTTCAAATTTGCATGGGGCTGCATGGTGTCTGGAACAAGACAACTTGAAAGAGGAGGGTCACTGGTACATGGGCTCCAAAACTGGCAGCGAAAAGGTATGTATTTGTTTAACAGTATTTGTGTCTCATTATTCCTTGGTGGTTTTGATGGTGTAGTGGTACTAAGTTTTATCTTAAAGTACATTTTGTCCCTAATTGCATACATATATAGTAGAAATTGCATTTTCAAAAAGTAATAGTTACACTGATTGAAATGTGCAATTTTCTTTTCTATTGTCTGAAATTATCAACATGGTATAGATGGTAGAAAAATTGATTATGCCTTCAAATTTGGGGAGTTTATAATACGTGCTATCGGGTTTCATCTCCATTAGAATGGCTAGATTTAACGTTGGCTCGCCACGCCTAACACAACCCTCCTCCTTTACTAGGGCTTGAGACCTGCTATGTTAGCCATAGAATTAAAGTAGGGTGGATGAAGTGGCGGCAAGCATCTAGTGTCCTATGTAACATATACAGTATAATTGCATTAACAACATGTAGTATTTGCACTATCTGAAACGTGCAATTGTCATATTCTTGTTTTGTAATTTTTGTAAATTAAATGTCCTTGAGCTTTAATTTATGGGATAATTACTGATCGTGTCTCTTCTATCCTGACCTTACACATTTATGCAATTTTGAATGTAACATAGGGACCAAGCATCTTGCATTGCTGTGAACAGAAAACTGGACTAGTATAGTGAGTTGTGGATGAGCTTTTTGTATGTTTAGGATCATCAGGAAGCACGTGGACTGTGAAGTTGTCAATGGTAACATACCAGCCTCATGCTGATTTAGAATCCACATTGCTAGTTTTCCCCCCTTAGTTGTTAGGTTTGCTGAAGCTAAATAGTAAAATAAGTTATTTACCATGTCTCAGGTGGAGATATATTTGGAAAAAGTGAGGTGAGTATTTGGTAGAGAATTTCTCATACTTCCTCTCTAGAAATGTTGTTTAAAGTGCTGCTATGGAGAGGATCAATTTTTATCTGTTCATATCTCAGGGACCTTCTTGACTTGTCCAAAGACAACCTGCAGATCAAGAAAAGTAAAACCCAAGGAATTTACATTTCTGGAGCAACAGAGGTCAGAATGAAGGACATGGCACCTTCCTTCCATTCTAATTTTCTGTGATATTCAGAAAGAAGTACTTGGCCTGGTGCAAGCGGTAGAGTCTTACCGCCTATGACCGGAAGGACCCGGGTTTGAGTCGCGGTCTCCTCGCATTGCACAGGCGAGGGTAAGGCTTGCCACTAACACCCTTCCTCAGACCCCGCACAGAGCGGGAGCTCTCTGCACTGGGTACGCCCTTATTCAGAAAGAAGTACTTGGCATCAGGACCTCATGCTTTCACTTTGATATCTGGTATCTGTTCAATTACCCATGCATATGTCTATCCTGAACAGTTCAGATGCATTAGAGAACCTTTCTGTAAGTCTTCTTGAGCTTTACTTGGAGTGCCTTTCTATAAGCAGATACTAATTTAGCTTTGTTGACCTATTTAAATTACAGCAAGGAATTGCCAACAGTTACACCTGTCATCAATATTCGCATTTCTAAAGTGCATATAATGGAGCAGTTACAGTATGGGCCCTATAGGGTTGCGAAGGCGCTGAACTTGATATTAATACAGTAGAGCTTGTATTGTTCTACACGCCTTTTAACATCAGTACATACTATTCTGTTACAATCCTAATTCATGTTTTTTGTGATTGACAGCTTGTACTTCTTGGAAGTCAGCTTACCAAATGAGATAAGCTTGTAAGCATGACGCTCAAGTACTAGGATGTCATCTGAAGCTGTGAGCTTGTCAGTGGATACTGATTTATTGTGCTAACTCACCTTTTTCTCTGTTTTTTTATTTGTGTCTGCCAAAATCAAGTTTTTGTCCTTGTCCTTTCATAGAAAAAAAATTGTCCCTTGTGATTTATGCTAACTCACCATTTCAATTGTTTATTGTGATCTGTGCCTGCCTAAACCAAGTTTTTGTCCTTATCATTTGTGCTAACTCACTTTGTTCTTTGCATACTGTGAAGATTTAGGAACCATTCCTAGATTTTTAGGGCACGCCAGGAAAAACCTGATCTGGTTTTAGTGATCTTTGGTGCTATGATACATACACCTTGAGATATAGGCCTAAATGGCTCGGGGTATTATAATGGCACCACAGAACATATAGATAGTGCTTTTTTAAGCAATAGTGGGCTTCTCTAATTGCACATATATTGTCAGGCTTTTCTATTTGCACAGAAATACAGTACAATTGCATTATCAAATAGTAACAGTTGCACTAATACAAATGTGCAATTTTCTTATGTGTGGTCTGAGTTTTTCAGCATCATTTAGATGGTTCATTCTTTACTCAGTAGAAATGATTATGCTTTCATTGTTATGCAGTTCGTAATGTCTTCTATCTATACTTGAGTGTGTATTCAACAAATCATCATGAAATACTAATCCTACTTTAGTGACAAGAGAGAGGGGCCATGCCTGATTTTATGCAAAGTGTTGTGTGTCAGTGTGATCTCCAATAGCAGATTATAGAGCATTACAGAACAAAGGAGATGAAGGCAAAAAACACAAAATTCTGCAGGTTAGTACCTTTTCCCTTGACTGATCTTTGTATCCTTTCTTCTTGTTCATGTTTTGGTGTTTTTTCTGTGCATTTATTTACTAATTTTCACCCTTTTCTCCACTCGTGCTCTTTCTGGATCCAGATTTGATCGGCATGCTGGAGGGTGCAGTGGCAGAGTTGTAATTTTTTGTGTATGCATGTACGTGTGTTTATTGGGCCGATAGTTTCATTTTGGCCCAAATGAGCACCAACTTCAGTTAGCGGGTATCGGATCATGCGCCCGTTAAGGTTTGACGGGTTGATTCACGGACCCGATAAGTGGCTGGGTGACAGAAACGACTACAACAGATTCTGACCGATGGATGTACATCTAAAGGCTGTTAGCCATCGCCTGAAAAGTTGCTATATTTCAGGCACCTGAAATATAGCAACTCCCTATATATATATATATATATATATATATGTGTATATATATATATATATATATATATATACATACATATATATATATATATACTAGCTACGGAATAAGCTATATAATAGCCAAACCCAACATGCACGTCGCGACCTGACCGGGGACACCAGATCCACCCGACACATGCAGCTCCCGTATTTATAGCCGAAGTCAATTGATAGACTCGACCGAGCAAACATCGCACTACCATTCGAAATCTTCAATTACTTCCTTTTTTCGTGCAGAAACATCGCAACCGGACCCAGCCTCCTGATTCTGCCGCCGCCGACAGGCATGCCTCGAGCGATGCTGCTTATCCGGCTACCCAGCACGTTCATAGCGACACTGATGAGTTTCAACCGTGCACACACATGGTTGATTGGATCGAGTCGCATTGTTGCGCGGCCGCCGGCCACCATCGCGAACGAGGATGCGCAACTTGTTTCCTGTGAATTCCGAAGGTATGCATGTGTATATCTATTGCTATTCATCAATCTCGATTAAAAGATTAGTTTCTAATTGGCCATCCAACGCTGGGAAGCTGCCTGCTCGTGTCTTCCCTGCACATCCCCATCAGGCTAGCGGAGATAGGCGAGGTGATTTATCTCATCCATGTATATTTTGTCTTCCCTGCACAAACTCTTGATCTGATTAGGCATCTCAAACTAGGCTGCCTGCACGCTGTTGATCTAATTAGTTATGTCAAACTAGGCTGCCTGCACGTTGTTGATCTAATTAGTTATCTCAAACTAGGCTGCGTATGTTTCTAGTATGATTCTAGCAAATTTAGGTAGTGACTGGTGTTCCTGTTGTCAACCCAATTTGTGCGGGTCCAAATAGTTGAATGCCATGTCCATTGTTTAGTAAAATATCTAATTTCCTACTGCAAAATTCTCGTACTTATTTGTATCCAATAAATCATATACATCAATCTCATGCTAAGCATTGATGTCCTATGATAGTTTTGAAGTACGATGTAACTTACACTGATGGTAAATTTGATCGTTCTTATTAATTTTGTCATGATCAATCATAGTACAAAATATTCATAGTATTCTTGTAAATACTTACTTCATAGTACACATTTCTCGTAAATATAAATGTAACTATGTTGAGGTAACATAATAGAAAATTCTTGTAAATATTCTTAGTGCAAATTCTCGTAAATATTCTTAGTATAAAATATTTGTAGTATTATTGTAAATGCTTATATTCATAGTACATGTTTCTAGTAAATATCAGTGTAAGTCATGTCGGAATAATACAATACAAAATTCTCGTAAATATTCTTAGTGCAAAATATTCATGGTATTCTAGTAAATATCTACATTCATAGTACACATATCTCGTAAATATTAGTGTAAGTTATGTCTGAGCAATATAATAAAAAAATTCTCGTAAATATCAATGTTTTCTAAGGCTTATTTATTTATCTGATTAGCCATGATGCCATGATGCATTGGGGTTTCATCTTCATGTTGTTGCTTTATCTACTCAATGATGGTCGTTGGGCCTTTGAACAATGTGAAACCAAATATGTTGATACCCGAAGACACCCTCTCCCTCCCCTCCAAACCCTAGCCGCCGCGCCCTCTCCCTCCCCTCCAATCTCCAGTCGCGCCGCCGCCGGAGCGGTCCGCCGGCAAGGCCGCGCGGCCGGCCGGGATGGCGGCGGCGTGGCCCTCTTAGCCGGTTGTGTGGCGGCGCTGGACGACGCGGCCAGGTGGGGGGCGAGCACGGCGGGCGCAGGGCGGTGCGGCGGTGGCGGACTTCTCCGTCATCGGTGTGCAGTCGCCGTGGCGGCGGACGGGCGGATTTGGGCCCTGCGGGCCTGGATCTGGCGTCCTCGGTCTGGGCTGGTGCTGTCCCTCTGCCGGCAGTACCCTGCTCTGTGTGGTGGTGGATCGTCGGCGGCGGCTGGCGTGCCGTTCGTCTGGCGGCGGTGGCGGCGGGTCAGGATTGGGCCCCCCTGGGTCTGGATCTGATCTACGGTCAGCGCCGGGATGCCCGTCTTCTGAGCGTCTCTGATGGTGACCTTCCGGTGAAGGCGGTCTTCCACGTTGGCCGGGCGCAGTGTCGACGGTGGTGGCGGCGGCTTGGGCGAAATCCTTGCCTGGCGTGTTACGCCGGGCCGGCGGCGGTGGAACTTCTGTGCCACGCACCTTGTTGAAGGCGCTGCTGAAGCCGTTGGTCAGTCCGTCCCTTGCTGCATCCGCGGGCGTTCAATAACTGGGTGAAAACCTAGCCTGGTTTCTCCAGGCCGGCGGCGATGGCGCAGGCGCGTCGTCGAAGTTCTTGATCGCCAAGGCGGGGCAGTTTTCCCGTGTGGTTACCCTGTTCGGTGTTCAGCTCAAGGCGGAGGCGGCATTCGTTGGCGTAACAGCTCGGCGTTTGGTGGTTTACACCAAGTGCTTCGTGCTGTTGCCAAGGAAGAAGCATCCAGTCTTCAATGGTGGTCGGTGTCCAACGTTTTCAGTACCTTTATTAGGTCTGACAAACGTGTTTGGCGGCTTCGTCTTGACGTTGGTGATCTTATTCTGTGGAATTGACATCACGGTGGAAGTCAGAGGTCACGTAGGACTACTCGAGCTCCTTGTTGGGGATGTATTTTCTTCGGTCAACTTCTTTCTTTAATTTTTGATGCTGCAATAATTTAGTCTGATTCTACCCACGGGTAGATGAAGCCGGATAGTTTCTATCCTTTATCTAAAAAAAAATCAAACTAAGTAACCTATATTAACATTGGTTAATTTTGGTAACCTAGAATTATGTTTGTCAGGTGGGATTTTTTAGTGCACTCAGCTGATGCAGGTTCAAAATTGATTTCTTCCTTTTGCAGCCTCGGGTCTCCAACTGCACAAATACAAAGTGTTCTCCAGCGACCTCAATTTCATTATTTATATCCAACATGTTGGCTTAGTTAGTGTCTGATCCGAAGCCATGGGAGATGTTCTAATGATTTAGAGCACAATTTTTCTCACTCAATTTCTGGATGTAAATACATAATATAGTTGATGTTCCTATCAGTGTGCCATGTTAGATTGTGAACCTCTAGCTTGATTATTTTGTTGTATGTATATTTGCCTTGGTTCTCTGCTGTCTATATATGTATAACTTGTCAAACCTCAACTATAGACTGCAATACATTTACATATTTGCATAGAGTATACATTCTAGTTAATAAGTCTGCAAAAAATTCTAGTTAATATATTATCGTAACTACACTTGGGGCAGAATGGCATAGATTCTAGTAAATAATTATGTAAAAAACTAGTAAATATTACTATAAAAATCTAGTAAAAAATACTGTAAAAATCTATTAAAGATTACTGTAACTTGTAAGGGCAGAAAGGCATAGATTCTAATACACAATTTGCAAATCTAGTAAACAGATTATCATAAAAGATCGGCAGCATAGATTCCAGTAAATCATTTAAAAATTATCATAAAACGTACATGGCAATTAGGCATGCAGCTCCATCACAGAGCAACTCCAAGAGATTAGCCAAATTTTTTTTCCTAAATTTTTTGATTTAGCTATTCTTTAAAATAGAACTCTCTCAAAAAAATCAAACTAGTCCAAGAGACTCGGTAAAATTTGCGTTCCTCCATATTCAAAAGCGTGAGCAAGGCAGCCAGAGAGCAAGGCAGCAACCTGCTTGCTCCTCCAGAATTGCCACGTTTGCTTTGCGCTGCTCGTCTGCCTTCGTTCTGGCTGCAGGCATCCTTGCCTGTTGCTTGGTGATGGACAAGCACACCTGCAGGCTCTCTCCGGCGATTCCACAATGGCCGCGTCGGCTGCAACATACTCGTCGTTGCGGCAGCAATCGCCGCCCGCAGCCAGTCGTCGGTCGTGTAGGACGTAGAGGCGACGATGCTTGAAGCGGGCATGCCGAGGCACGCCTCCACCGGCGGTGGCGTCCTCCGATCCCAAGCAGCCAGCGAGCAGCGTCTCCGACGCGACACCAGAGGACGACGTACGTGCATGCATGGCCATGTCCCTCATGATGTTGTCTCGGGACTCACGGATGCAATCTAGATCCGGAGGACGACGACGTGCTGGGTGTCCGCGATCACGCGCTGGACGCGGTGCCGGTGTTGCGGCGGATTCGGGACCGGCCAGTGCGCCACTCTGCGGATCGCGGTGAGCATTGGAGATGGGGACAGCGTCTAGCCACCCGAGGGCCTGACTCGAGGAAGGGGACGTAGGACACTCAGCGTGCGCGGAAATCAGGCGCGGGGAGGCGGATAGAGAACGGAATAGCTAGCGAGCTAATTTAGAATACCGGATAGAGGATCTGTTGGAGGCTGATTTCTTCTTCAGAAACTCTAAATTAGACTTTAGAACAAGAATAGCAACTCTCTTGGAGTTGCTCTTACAGTAATTAATTTGCAGTATTTAACGCTCATGTGCATGCAGGCATGCAGCTCCATCCGCCAGCTTCAAAACTGAACGTCCGTGCATGGACCGGCCTGGCTACAAAATAAACTATTTTGTAGCTGGCTGCAGAGTATACTGTCCCAAAAATAAATAAATAAATAAATATAGCAATGATGTAAATCCGGCCAAACGGCATGGCCTATGCATGTAGTCGAAACATAGGTACCTTCTCTAATTATCCGTATATACACTAGCATAGAACTGATTTTGAGTGCCTGCCCAAAAACCGGCGGTGATAGTACTTGCTAGCCCATCACTTTTTGTCCGTGGCTAAAATCAGCAGTGATATTTGGGTCATCAGTACCAATTCATATCACTGTTAGTTTTAGCCATGAATCGACAGTGATATTGGGTCATCACTGTCGACTTTTGCCTATAACCGACAGTGATACTATCACTATCAGTTTGTGGCTTGAATCGGCAGTGATATACTGCACGAAAAATTTCATAACTTTCTCATATGGTGCTCGATGAAGACAAATTTTATATCAAAGTCATAATACTCGACGAGATCTACAACTTTTTTATTTAATTTTTTTTTTGTTTTAAGATCGTTTGGATGTCCAAATATACACTACAAAATTTTATAGAGTTAATACCAAAGTAGTATATAAGCTTTATAGTCACAAGTGAGTGTGTAGTGATAGTTAAGGATCTCGGATGAAAAAGTGACTAAAACAAAAGTTGTAGATGTAGAAAAGTTATGCAACTTTATAGTTCACAACTTTTTTATTTGAAGTCGTTATGATGTCCCCATTTGATTTGTAAGATTTCATAAAAGTTAATACCAGTCATTGAGTATGTAGTGATAGCTAAGAATCTAGGATGGAGAAGCGACCAAAACAAAAGTTGTAGATCTCGAAAAATTATGCAACTTTATAGTTCACAACCTTTTCATTTGAAATCATCTATCCAACGAAAATTACGTTTGATTTTTCAAATTTAAATTTAAAAATTTTCAAATATCCTCGGACGGAGAAACGCCCAAAACAATACTTGTAGATTTTAAAAAGTTATGCAACTTTGTAGTTGACAAGTTTTTCATTTGAAATCATCTATGCAAAGAAAATTATGGTTAAATTTCCTCACATTTAAAATTCAAATTGTTCAAATGATCTCGGATGGAGAAATGAGCAAAACCAAAGTTGTAGATTTCGAATTTATAATACTGTGTAGTTGACAACTTTTTTATTTGGATTCGTTTAGAATTCTAAATACTCATTTCAAAACCAAATTGATATAAAATAGAGAGAACGAATACCCTAAATAGACACAAACTGTCTTACAGATATAGTGGTTAGGGGATGGATGAACACACGGAGCCAAAGGTGGAGGTTCGAACGCCAGCAGCTGTGCGAAAAATTGCGTGCCTGATGGGTTCTCTCCTAATATTAAAAAAAGCTATTTTTAGCATGTTTTTTGTGTTTTTCTTGAAAATCACGTCACTCCCGGTTTTAGAATCGGCACTGATGAGCCGCCTCATCACTACTGCTTTTGTGCCGGTTCCAAAATCTGTTACTGATAGAGATTTTGAACCGACAGTGATATTCAATTCTGTAGTAGTGATAGTCTATCTTGGCCAAACATCAATCATTGAATTGATGTTGTCATCCGTGTGCGCTAGGACAAAAATGATTTTAGGAGTCAAAAAGATTTTATTAACAATGATGTTCTGAAAATGATTTGGCGACCAGCAGATCTCGAGCGGCGGATTCGGCGACCGGCAGATCTCGAGCGGCGGATCCGATGAGCAGTAGATCTAGCAACATACTGCCCCAGAGCACGTGTGGCGGTGGCCCAGGACGTGGAGGGCGGCTACCGGCGGCGTGCTAGGGTGGCTACCGGCAGCGCAGGCCCTAGAGCTTCTTTGGCGGTGGCGCGTGCAGATCTATTTAGGTTGGTGCGGCCGTTAAAAAGGATGGCAGAAAATAATGTGGGAAGGCCTCACAAAATAAATGAGGCAGAAAAAACAAAAAAAACAAAAATTCTTCCCCGAGTGCCAGCTTCCCCGAGTGCCTTCCCTGGCACTCGGGGAAGAGGCCCTTTTCCCGAGTGCTAGGACAGGACACTCGGGGAAGGCAGCCTCTTCCCCGAGTGCCCTGTTATGGCACTCGGGAAAGGGCCTCTTCGCCGAGTGCCAGGGAAGGCACTCGGGGAAGAATTTTTTTTTAAAGTTTTAACGGCGTGGGCGGGGTGGACCGTCAAGTAACATGTTTCTTTGCCGAGTGTCGATCTTCCCCGAGTGTTGCACTCGGGGAAGAGGGCCTTTGCCGAGTGCTGCTCTTTACCAAGTGCCAGGATATCTGCGGCACTCGGGAAAGCCTCTCTTCCCCGAGTGCAATTCTTCCCCGAGTGCAACACTCGGGGAAGATTCTCTTCTCCGAGTGCCCGATTTTTGGCACTCGGGGAAGCCAGAGACACTCGGGGAATTTTGCCTCTCCCGTAGTGTGGCCTCGGCTGCACGGTGGAGCTCCTCAAGTGGCGGCGCTCGGCTCGGGAGCTTCTTCAGCAGCGGCCACTGCATGCCGGATCTGTCGAGGACGGCACTGGATCCACCGTCAAGAAGGGCTTACGGTTTGTGACTTCATGGCCTTAGGGTTTCACCTGATCGCTGGATCTCATACACATGATCTGCTGGTCTCCACCACTTTGGTGATGAAGGGGTGGATCAGGAAACAACTGATGCAGCAGCGCCGCTGTCACCGACTTAGACGTTTGAACGCCCGGCGTTGCCGCGTGGTGGCATGTGTGGCTGGCCGCAATTGGGATCGCGCGCGTGGATTAATATGTGGTGTCGGCGGGACGACGGAAGCATCAAAGAACGACCTCGTGGTGTTTCTTAATTCAGCAACCGTGCGCCTAAAAATACTAGTCACTTTGTTATTGGGCCATCAGCCCCTGGTACACCTACAAAATATGCATAAATAACCGGGGAGAGGCCCATTGGCTTCTACAGGAACCAGGTGCGGAAACAGGAAGTTGATTTTTTTTTAATGTTATTAGGGGAGCCAACAGTGTTAAATTTTCAAAATTTATTTGAATTTTAAAAATACCAATGGAAATTTCACGTGCATAGGGGGGCCTGGGCCCCTGTCCGCCCCCTGTCTCCGCCCCTGACAGTAACACCATTTGCAATATATCAAAACAGATTAAATCATCTCGCAGGATCCATACTTGAGTTCCCATAACTAATTATGAGTGCCCAGGCCAAATCCTCTCTCCAGACCCCATTCATGCATGTTGGCCCAACACCCCGGCCCCCCATCCTGCTGTTGCCTCCGTTGCTTCCCCCGCATCGAACGCCCCGGCCGCTCCGACAGTGCCCGCATCTCCTCCACGGCCGCTCGATCTGCTCCCTGTGTGCTCCTCCCTCCTCTCTGCCATGGCTTGCGACGGACGCGGCGGCTCCTCCCTTTGCTCCGGCACTACCCACATCGAACGCCCGTGGATCCTGCCTTCCCGACGGCCGGCGCTCGCACGCCGAGGCTCCTCCTCCCCTCCCTCTGGCCGTCTCTGTCCGGCGGACACGGCTCTCTCTCCTCCCTGCGCAGCAGCAAGCTCCGCGCGGACGGCGGCTCGGCTTCCTCTCTCCTTCCCCGCGCGGGCCGGCGGATCCACGGCGTGGCTCCCTCCCATGGTCGGCTCCCTCTCGTGCGTAGACATTCGCTGGACGGACATCACCGCCCGTCGCCCGGATTTGGTGTAGAAAGGCCGCCGCCTCGTTCCTCAACGTCGCCGGCGCTTAATCTGGCCGGCTCTGGACGGTCATCAATTTTGAATGATGATTGGAGAGAGTGTACAGTTTTGAATCCAACCCATCTTTGAATTCCTGGTATATTTTTCCATTTTACCGTGCCATTACTGAGCCACGTGGTTCTCCGTGGCTCCCTTTATCTCCCTTTGTTTTTATCTCTTGCTTCATGTAAGTGATTTTGAAGTTTATTTTTCCTGACATTCTATGGGGTACCATTAGTTTATGCAATGCATTGTCGTATTAGCAAAACATAGAACTTGTGTTCACTTCAATGCTATGGAAATAGCATCGACAAAGCACAATTAACTTTTTTAGTGGAATTTTTTTAATAATATTTTTTGAAATAGTAATAGTAAATCTAGAAGTTGTTATACATTTATTGTAGGTATAGCACTTTGTTGAGGGTCTCTCCTTGCCCTAATTGCAACACCTGATCGACATATCCCCAGATTTCGTCCTTCAACAACTCCTTAGTCGACGTGCGGTCAGGATCCGACGCGCCGGAGTACTCCCATATCGGTCGTGTTCTCTCCGCCTACGGGGCAATCCGATGGTGGAAGAAGGTATGGAAGACCCGTAACCCGTCGAGGCCATCCCGCACAAGCTTCAGAAGCTCCGCGTCGATGATCTCCATTTTGTTCTGTTGACGGGAAGCAGAACCCCATGACCAGCTTTCCTTCTTCTCCGGCCTCCCCCCGGTGAACTTCGGGAATGGCGCCTTGTCGATGTTTCACCACCGATAGCCTGCCACGGGGGTACCCGAGGCAGTATGTTCGGGCTTCGGCGTATGCTGAACTCGATGGTTAACGCAAGAGACAGCCGATTTATCCTGGTTCAGGCCCTCGATCGTAGATCGAGTAATAACCTTACGTCCAGTCGGCCTTAGCCTTTGCGTTGGATTGATTATGATATGCTGTGTTCTCTTGTTTCCGACAGGAGCCCTGCCCTCCTTTATATAGTCAGGAGGCCAGAGTCCTAGTCGGTTTACAATGAGATTTCCTAGTAGGATTACTTAATAGTTCTACTACTATGATTTACATGGGAAGAATCCTAGTTGAACTAGATCTTCTCTCTCCCTTGCGGGGTATCCTGTGGGTCCCATATCGACAAGCCCCCGAGCACTTCATGGTTGAGCTCTGAAAGTCTCGCCCTGCCCCTTCAAGTCTTGTTGAGTAGGAACGAGATGTCATTCGAGTGCTTTCTGGAGTGAAACCTTGTAGCGCTTCTTAGGATCTTTGAGTGGTGAGTGCTTTTCTTTTTGAGTGGTGAGAGCTTTTCTGAAGAAAAAATACATCCATCTGGTTGTAGCCCCCGAGCCTCTTGCTATTTGGAACAAGGAGCTGGAGGATCTTGTCTTGAAGTTGTTCTGATTGTTCGTTGAAGTTTTATCAAAAAGAACTCGAATTTGGCTCGTTCCGGGTTCTTTTTTGTCGTAATGTCTTGAGATGGTCTGCGTTGAGGAAGTCTTTTGGTGACGTGCGCTTTTTCGAAGAAAAAGTGCACTCACTGAGTGTAGCCCCCGAGCCTCTTGCTATTTGGAACAAAAAGTTGGAGGGTCTTGATCCTTTATGTTGTTTGAAAATTTGTGTTCTGAAGTAGTCCCCAAGACTTGAGTTATGTCATCGTCCAAGTAGTTTCACGGCATCTTTCCGAAGCGGCCCTTTAGTCTTGGATTAAACCATCGTCCGAGTAGTTCCGAAGCGGCCCTTTAGTCTTGGATTAAACCATCATCCGAGTAGTTTCGAAGCGGCCCTTCAGCCTTGGATTAAACCATCATCCGAGTAGTTTCGCGACATGCAGCCTCTGAGCTTATGTCCGGGTTCCTTTTGGGTGAAATTGCACTCACTGAGTGTAGCCCCCGAGCCTCGTGCTTTTGGGTCTATCCCGCAGCTCCGTGCTTTCTCCGAGTTCTTCTCTTTTAGAGAAGAAGTCGGATGAAGAGTCTTGATGTATCTTGTATTCTTGGTCCTTTGTCTTTGGTTCCGAGCCTCCGGGAGTAGTTGAAATGAAAGCCGGGTTCCCTGGCTTAGTGTTGATTAAGCTATGGTGCTGGCCGAGCCTCTGAGCGTATAT
Organism: Miscanthus floridulus; assembly: GCF_019320115.1. Lineage (NCBI taxonomy): Eukaryota > Viridiplantae > Streptophyta > Magnoliopsida > Poales > Poaceae > Miscanthus > Miscanthus floridulus. The sequence continues at coordinate 134,386,903 of NC_089588.1, forward strand.
CCGTGTTGTTTTGTTCAGGAAGAAACTCGGATGCGAGGTCTTGGCGTATTCTTTGATGGTCTGCTGTTGTCAGATGTAGTCGTATGGTGGTGGTTGAGTGTAAATGCTTTTTGTTCACGGGTTGTACTGTGCTGGTATATTCTTCCGAATATGCCCGTCTTCGAGTACTGCTTCCTCTCGCCTGAGTCATCTATTATTGAGTCATGTCTTTTCACTGTGTCCTTTGTTAGGCTTATTTCGTTGGTACTCCTAGTCTATGTGCGCCGATCCTTTGGTCTATAAATACTGTCTCAGAGTGCTTGTTTTCATCCATTGGACATTCTGTTGAAACCTTGGTGGTCATGAACATGGTAGTTTGTGAAGTAGAGCAGCCCCCGGGCATATTTTGTAGTTCCTGTGTGTCTTGTCGTAGCTGGAGGAAGTCTTGTGATAGGGATTAGAGGTAGGCTAATCCTGCGACAGCATTGTGCCAGGATGTACGTGGTGGTAGTTGGAGGAAATCTTGTGATGTGGGCTTCGTTCCTTCATCCGGCGGTTCTGGGTTGATCCTCGTCGCCTGTCTTGAGACCGTCCGGTGCAGATCAACACCATATCCAGCATCACATCGGTCTTGGGTAGACAGATGCCCGCCGGCCTTCTCTGCTCCATGTTGCCCTGCCGTGCTGCCGATTTCCGCCTTGGATGCACTGCGTCCGTCCTTTGAAGAAAACAGTGTAGCTGATGGCGGTCTGTCCTTCCGAGTAGCAATTCGGGACACGTAGTTGTTCCAGAGCCTAGTCGTGTTCGTGTTACTCTTTGCTACTTTGCTTTTCGTGGTGCCGAGTTCGTTGGGTCTTGTAAGATTTGTAATCTTCTATTCTTGAAGTCGCTTGTAATGTAACGAATCTTGTCTTCTGAGTTGTCTTTGACTTTTCTGTTGTGATCCCTGTCGTTCATGAGACTACCGAGTTCTTTCTTACATAACCAGGTTCTTTTGTTCCTCGTGAGGTAGCCCTTTCTTTCTTGTTTCTTTCTTCTCGGTTTGACGGGTTGTTCTTGTATCAATCTGATAACCCTGTCGTGGCGCTGGACGGATAAGTCTGAAATCTGCCCGTTGGTTTGTACCGTTGTGTGGATTTGTGCCCTCCGTCGTTTTAGCTGCGTCGGTAAATGGACTGTTGCGTTCCCACATTGTGTTTTAACGGGCCTTGTGGGCTGTTTGTATCACTGAAAAATCTATTTAAAGACCTTTTATCTTCCTTTCCCTTGCTGCCTAGCTCTTGCCTTTGAACCCTAGCTCTCAGAAATCCGCCGCCGTCATTGTCGCCATCACCCGAGCACTATCATCCTAGCTTCATCTTCCTTAGTGCCTTTTTTGCTTCCACCAGTTCATGGGAAAGAAGAAAACCGCAAGCAAGTCTCAGGCGACTTTCGTGGACGAGGAGTTATCCCTCTCTTTGATCGAAAACCAGGAGTTCGTGGCCATGAGGGCAGCTCAGAAGGTTTGGCCGGCTCCCACAACAAGCGAAGACCAGCTGCGCGAGCTCGTTAGCGACGGCTTGATCCAAAGCAAAGTCATCGCTGAATGGAGAGTTCCAGGCGAGCATCGGGTTCCGGCTCCGGGTCCTGGTGAGATTGTCCTTTTTGTTTCCTTTGTCCACGCTGGACTTTGTCTTCCAGCTTTCGCCTTCCTTCATCAGTTTCTTGGTTATTTCGGGGTTAGTCTGAACCATCTAACCCCCAATGCCGTTCTCCATCTTTCTGTTTTTGTTCACCTTTGTGAAGCCTTCCTTGGGATTCCTCCTTCTCTATCTCTTTTTCGCTTTTTCTTTCGTCTGAAACCTCAACCCCGCCGTGAAGAAACCAGCGCCCTCGGCGGTTGCGGGATTCAGTTTTGCCAGGGTCTCAAAATTAAGTTTTTTGATTATGACTTGGTTGATTCTGTCAAAGATTGGCGTGCCGAGTGGTTCTACGCTGCCAATTTGATCCCTTCCCTTGTCGTCCACTCCGGATCTGGTCCTGTGGTGAATGACCGATGGGACAAGAAGCTTGAGTCACCTGCTGAGATTCAAGCGATCCAGCCACTCCTTGATAGGATTAGCATGCTAAAACAGCAGGGTTTGACCGGCTTTGGTATCGTTTCAAGCTTCCTTCATCGCCGGGTTCAGCCTTTGAAAGAGCGGGAGCATCTCGGCTTTGAGTATTCTGGGGCCGAGGATCCTTCATGCATGGTCCCAGCTCTTGAGCTGACCGGTGAGGAGGTACTCGAGCGCCTCCAGAAGATGCTGAAAGGAGTGAGCGTCATTCCTCCTGCCGTCTCTGAGTTCTCGGCCATTAACCCGCCCCCAGCTGTGAGTTGTCTATCTTTTTGTTTGAGTTCTTTATGTACTCTTGCTGCATCTGTTCTTGCTTAGCTTTTCCTTGTCTCGGTGTTTTATCTTTTTTCGTAGGAGCTTGGGCGGAACTTTGTCGATCCGATCCCCCTTGATGTTCTCCCTGCCGTGGCGGAGACTAGGGATCATCTAGCTGGTACTTCTGCAATTAGTAAGTCTCAAACCTTTACAGCTCTTCCTGGGGTTTCTTTCAGATTTGTTGATGTATATGAAGAATATGTTCCTCGTCTAGTCCCTCGCGGCCCTCACAGTGTTCCGAAGAGGGGGCGAACGGATGGGTCTTCATCTGGCCTGCCTGTCTCCAAGAAGCCTCGCAAACCAAGCACTCCCTCAGGTACTCCAGTCGTTGCTAGCATGCTCTTAGGTGAGCACATTTAATACTCTTTGTTCATTTATTTTCATGTCTCTCTCTTGATCCGAGTACTTTTATTCTCTTTTCAGCAGGTGCTTTGGTTTCCTTGGCTGAGGAAGAAGAGGATGATGAAGTCCCCCTCATCATGCGGCGGTGAGTTGTTTTTCATATTCTTGTTACGTTGAATTTCTCTTCTTTGTTTTGACTTTTAGTCTTGAACTTTTTGAAGCAATCGGAGGTCGGGTGTGAGTTCTTCTGAGGCTCCTACGCCGACTTCTCCTGACGCTCCGGTGTCGAGTTCTTTGGTTGCCTTTGTCCCGAGCTCTACTGCTCTTCCGGTGCGGAGTTCTTCCATGGCTCCAGCCTCGGCTTCTTCCGCGGCTCCGTTGTCGGCTATCCCGCGCCCGTCGCTGGGTGGCGGGGACGTCTTCGCCGTCGTGGTTCCTCCTGCGAGGCCTTCTCTTGGCTTCGCGAAGAAGAAAGTGGTTGGGTGAGTAGATTCTAGCTTTATCTTTTTGGCTTTTATCCTCCTTCCTCTGGTTCTTAATGGTGCTTCCTTTTATCATTTTTTAGTGCTTCGTCTTCTCTCATTTCTTCATCGCCTTCTTCTCTGCCTCCCGCCGTGCCCACGAGTTCCGAGCCTCGGGACTCTCAACATTCTGTTGATGAAGTTGCCGCAGGGGCTTCGGAGCTACCTGGCGGAGTTGCGAACTTGGCCGCTCCGGAGGTGACTGTGGCCGTCGCACCGGGTCCTTCTGAGGATTTGGCTCTGGCTTCCCTGGAGGTTGCCTTGGTCGCTCCTTCGCCGCCCCAGCCGGCCTCTCCTTCCCCTTCTCTTGCTTCCGGCGGCCCCTCGATTTCCGGTGATGTGGTGCAACAGTTCGATGCCACTCATCGGTTATCGGAGCTGACCGCAGCCTGGGGGAGCTTGTTGACCCTTGCGTCTTCTTTTGGTGAAAAGCTCTAGGTAGGTTTTATTGCCACTCCCTTTTTGCCTGCTTGTTTCTCTTCTATCCTTACGTCTTGTTTCTCTTTGCCTCTTTTTGCTCAGTCTTTCTCTCACGATCATTCTGGCTTCTTTTTCTCATCTGAGAATGAGAGGAAATTGTCTTCGGAGGTGGACGCTCTGAAAGCCGATCTTGACCTCCTTCGGGCTGAGTTGGAGACGGAGCGTCAAATGCACCAAAAGGAGGAGAAGACCCTTCGCGCCCGGGTAGTGGAGACGGAGAAGCAGAGAGATGCTGTGGTGGAGTCTGTGAAGAATGAATGCAAAGGTGCCGCGGGTTCTGCCTGTTTCTTCTTGTATTTTGACTTCTTTTCCCGCTGACTTGTTCCTAGGTGTCTTGTCTTAGCTCTCCGAGTTGAGAAGCAGAAGCTCTCGGAGAGTATCGATGAAATGAAGGCCCTTGTCCGTTCTAGTCACAATAAAGCTGAGGAGGTAATTACTCATGCTGAGGAAGAACTCGCCCTTGCTAAGCTGATTAGGCGCGGAGCTGATAGAGATCTTGTGTAGGCCCAAAAAACTATTGAAGGCTTGTCTAGGAAACTGGCGACGGCTACTGAAAATTGGAATGTTTTGTGGAAATCTTTTCGTTCAGTAGCCGATGTCCTCCGGACTCCAGCGGATGATGGGCAATCTTGGGCGCAGTTCATTCCCTGAATTCCGACTCGTTTCCAAGAGTTCGCGAAGAAGTGCGCCCAAGTATGTACCAAGAATGTGCTGGCCCAGGTCCGGGTCCTTGCTCCAGAGGCGCCTCTCTCCAAGATAGCAGAGGAAGCTGAAAGCCAAGAATATCTTGACGCCGTTGAGAGGATGGAGTCTGAGGTCGAAGGTCTAGCCAGTAGGGTTGTAGATAGTCTAAATATTGACATTTCCCTTCCTGATGACAATGCCTGATTTGATTGAGCATCCCCTTGTAATATTACACTCCTTTTTAAATGAAGATTCTTTATTTTTGTTGATGTATTCTTTGCCTGGGTGCGGTTGAAGTTACTTGACTTGCTGAGTACTTTGTCCCGTTTTCGTCTCTGCTCCTCAAAAACAACTATGTGTGTTATCCTGACGAGACCCCTCGATTTGTCGAGTACTTTTCTTTTCTTCCTCTTTTGTGATCCGTCGAGTGCTTTGTCCATGCTATGACTTGTTAGATGTAGATCTCTGCGTTGACAACCTTTCGCCTGCGCCATGTAAAACGACTCGGAATAGAATGTTGCCTTGACAAACTTCGGCATCCGAGTGCTTTCTTGAGTGGCGCTCGTGCTTTTCTGAAGAAAAAAGTATTCCTATCTGGATGTAGCCCCCGAGCCTCTTGCTTTTCGAAACAAAGTGCTGGAGGGTCTTTTGAAGTTAAATTTCGGTCGACTGGTTTCGGGTGTTAGCTTTTAGCTACCCTCATCGGTGGGCTCAAGCATCTTTTCAGCTATTTTGCTCTCAGCCGGGATGCTCAGGCATGTTTTCAGTCGTTTTGCTTTTTGTTTCGGGTGTTAGCTTTTAGCTACCCTCATCGGCGAGCTCAAGCGTGTTTTCAGCTATTTTGCTCTCGGCCGGGATGCTCAGGCATGTTTTCAGCCATTTTGCTTTTTGTTTCGGGTGTTAGCTTTTAGCTACCCTCATCGGCGGGCTCAAGCATCTTTTCAGCTATTTTGCTCTCGGCCGGGATGCTCAGGCATGTTTTCAGCCATTTTGCTTTTTGTTTCGGGTGTTAGCTTTTAGCTACCCTCATCGGCGAGCTCAAGCGTCTTTTCAGCTATTTTGCTCTCGGCCGGGATGCTCAGGCATGTTTTCAGCCATTTTGCTTTTTGTTTCGGGTGTTAGCTTTTAGCTACCCTTATCGGCGAGCTCAAGCGTCTTTTCAGCTATTTTACTCTCGGCCGGGATGCTCAGGCATGTTTTCAGCCATTTTGCTTTTTGTTTCGGGTGTTAGCTTTTAGCTACCCTCATCGGCGAGCTCAAGCGTCTTTTCAGCTATTTTGCTCTCGGTCGGGATGCTCAGGCATGTTTTCAGCCATTTTGCTTTTTGTTTCGGGTGTTAGCTTTTAGCTACCCTCATCGGCGAGCTCAAGCGTCTTTTTAGCTATTTTGCTCTCGGCCGGGATGCTCAGGCATGTTTTCAGCCATTTTGCTTTTTGTTTCGTGAAAACAACTCGTTGAAAGTCGTGACAAGACATGCTGTGGACAAATGTCATCTTTATTGATCATGAGTATAAACTACTACATATGTTGCTGAAGAGTATTGCTTTTCGTCGATTGTGAACGTTGGTCCCTTGTGGCTTGCATATCTGTTTTTTCTTGAGTTGTTTTTACGCGTAGAATCTTCTTAGCTGGCTGATGTGCCATGTATTGCTGACTTCTTTTCCATCTTCGGTTATTAACTTGTATGTGCCTGGTCCGGTGACTTTTGTGATAATGAACGGACCTTCCCATGGACTGAGTAGCTTATGTCGTCCGTCAATCTTCTGTATCCTTCTTAGTACCAAGTCTCCGACTTGTAGTGATCGAGGTTGGGTACTCTTGTTGTAATGCCATCTTAAACCTTGTAGGTATCTGGCTGATTGGAGGGTAGCGTTTACTTTGACTTCTTCTGAGCTGTCGAGTTCTAATCTTCTTGTATGTTCTGCTTCTCCTTCATCGTATTGTTCTATCTTTGGGGATGTCCAGATCAAGTCGGCGGGCAGTACGGCCTCTGACCCGTAAACTAGGAAGAAAGGTGAGTAGCCTGTTGCTCTGCTTATTTGAGTTCGTAGTCCCCATACTACTTTCGGTAATTCTTCAATCCATTTGGACCCATAGTCCACTAGCTCTTCGTATAATCTTGGTTTTAATCCGGCTAGTATGAGTCCATTAGCCCTTTCTACTTGTCCGTTGGCCTCTGGATGTGCCACAGACGCATAGTCTATACTGAAACCACAATCTTGTGCCCAGCTCTTGAACTCTGTAGCTGTGAAGGGGGAGCCTAGATCTGTGATGATTCGATTGGGCATGCCGAATCGGTGCATAATGTCTTGGATGAACTCGACTGCTTTGGTTGCGCTGTATTTCGCGAGTGGTTTGTATTCAATCCACTTGGTGAACTTGTCGATTGCCACAAAGATGTACTTGAAGCCGCCTTTTGCTTTTTTCAGGGGTCCAACTTGATCTAGCCCCCAGCAGGAAAAAGGCCAAGCGGGTGGGATGCAGATAAGATTGTGAGCCGGTACGTGGGCTTGTCTTGCAAACATTTGGCAACCTTTGTATTTTTTGACAAGCTCTTCTGCGTCCTTCAAAGCGGTTGGCCAATAGAATCTGGTGCGAAATGCTTTGCCAACTAGTGTCCTTGAAGCGACATGATTTCCACAGCAACCTGAGTGTATTTTATCTAGGATTTCTTTGCCTTCTTCAAATGAGACACATTTTAGTAGTACTCCTGATGATGCTGCTCTTCTGTAGAGTTTATCCCCTACTAGAATGTAGTTTTTGCTTCTGCGAACAACTTTGGTGGCCTCTGCTTTATCTGCTGGCAGTTTATTTTCTTTGATATAGTCAATGAAAACTTGGCTCCATGAAGTGTTGATTACCAAGATCTGAACGCCTTTAGCTTGAATTTCATGTGTTGTTCCACCGGGTTGTTTGATAGAGGGAACTGATAGCTCTTCTATGAATACGCCGGGTGGAACCTTTGCTCTGTCTGATCCGAGCTTGGCAAGGATATCTGCTGCAATGTTGGAATCGCGTAGGACGTGTAAAATTTCTAATCCTTGGAAATATTTTTCCAGTTTCCGTATCTCAGCACAATAAGCACCCATGTTTTCTTTGGTGCAATCCCAATCTTTGTTGACTTGGTTGATGACTACTACTGAATCGCCGTATACGAGTAATCTTTTTATTCCGAGGGTAATTGCCACTCGTAGCCCGTGGATGAGGGCTTCATATTCTGCTTCGTTATTTGTAGCTTGCCATAATATCTGAACGACGTACTTGAGTTGTTTTCCTTCTGGAGAGATGAGGAGAACGCCTGCACCGGCGCCGCCTAGTTTGAGTGATCCATCAAAGTACATCTTCCAGTGGTCAAGGATTGTATCTGATAAAGGCTGTTGAATCTCTGTCCATTCGGCCACGAAATCGGCGAGGGCTTGAGATTTTATTGCTTTCCGTGGGGTGAAATTGATGTCAAGAGCTCCGATTTCGACTGCCCACTTGGATATGCGTCCCGTGGCATCTTTATTGTGTAGGATGTCTCCGAGTGTAAAATCCGTCACCACGGTAATCTTGTGGCTTTCGAAATAGTGGCGAAGCTTCCGTGAGGTGATGAGTAGGGCGTAGAGTAGTTTTTGTACATGCGGGTACCGGATTTTGGATTCTGACAGTACTTCGCTGATGTAGTATACGGGACGTTGCACTTTATACACGCGCCCTTGTTCTTCTCTTTCTATGACTATTGCTGTGCTGATTACGGTGGGAGTTGCCGCAATATATAGCATCATATCTTCATCTTTCTTTGGAGGTGTCAGGATAGGCGACGAAGTGAGGTATTCTTTAAGTTTTTTGAAAGCTTCGTCGGCCTCTATTGTCCACTCGAACTTGTCTGTCTTCTTTAGTAGTTTGAAGAAAGGTAACCCCTTTTCGCCGAGTCTTGATATGAAACGGTTGAGGGCCGCCATTAATCCTATTAGTTTCTGCACATCTTTGACACTTCTAGGTGGGCCCATTTCTGTTATAGCTCGAATTTGCTTGGTGCTGGCTTCGATCCCGCGCTGACTGACCAAAAATCCGAGTAGTTGTCCTGAGGGAACTCCAAATACACATTTATTTGGGTTCAATTTCCATCTCCATTTCTTTAAGTTTTCGAAGGTTTGCTTTAAATCTTCAATTAGAGTGTCTGGGTTCTTTGTTTTCACCACCACATCGTCCACGTATGCCTCCACATTTTCACCGATTTGATTCCCAAGGCAAGTCTGGATGGCTCTTTGGTACGTGGCGCCAGCGTTCTTTAGTCCAAACGACATGGTCTTGTAGCAGTAGGCACCGAACGGGGTGATAAAAGATGTCTTGTTTTGGTCTTCTTCTTTTAGTGCGATCTGGTGATATCCTGAATAGCAATTGAGAAAAGATAATAGCGCAGATCCTGCTATCGAGTCAACTATCTGGTCAATGCGTGGTAGCCCGAATGGATCTTTTGGGCAATGTTTGTTGAGATCTGTGTAATCGACGCACATACGCCACTCGTCCGTGTTTTTCTTCTGTACAAGGACCGGGTTTGCTAGCCAATCTGGATGAAGGATCTCCTTGATGAATCCGGCTGCCATCAGTTTTGTTATTTCCTTTTTAATTGCTGCCTTCTTGTCGGGTGAGAATCGTCGTAGCTGTTGTTTTACAGGCTTTGAGCTTTTGTTAACATCAATTCTGTGCTCAGCCAACTCCCTTGGGACTCCTGGCATGTCGGCTGGCTTCCAAGCGAAGATATCTTTGTTGTCCCGAAGAAAGTTGGTGAGCGTGAGTTCCTATTTTGCCGAGAGGTGAGCACTGATAGTTGCTGTCTTGGAGGTGTCGCCTGTGCCTAAGTCGATTTGCTTGACGTCGGCTTCTTTTGGTGGTGCGATGATGCTGGGCTTTTTAGCCGGTATTTCTAATTCTTCTGCAGCGATTGCGGCTATTTCTTTTCTTCCATTGTCGGCTTGCGCTTTAGCTGCAATCTGGATCGCCTAAACGTCGCAGTCAAAAGCGCGCTTTAAATCGCTTCAAAGAGAAAGGATACCGTTGGGTCCTGGCATCTTAAGCAGTAGGTACGGATAATGTGGTATTGCCATGAATTTGGCCAGTGCTGGACGTCCGAGGATTGCATGATATGACGAATCGAAGTCGGCGACTTCAAATTTGATAAACTCTGTTCGGTAGTTTGAAGGAGTTCCAAAGGTAACAGGTAAAGTAATTTGTCCGAGTGGCATGGCTGCTTTGCCGGGTACTATTCCGTAAAAAGGCGTGCTTGTTGGCGTAATCATCCCGGCGAGTTGTAGTCCCATTTTCCTTAGAGTTTCTAAAAAGATGATGTTGAGTCCAGCTCCTCCATCGATTAGTACTTTGGTGACGGTCATACCAGCAATGGTCGGATCTAGAACCAGTGGATAATGGCCTGCATTTCCCACGCTAGTCCATTGGTCTTCTCTGGTAAATTGGATAGGATACTGTGACCAATTGAGGTATCTTGGTATAGCCGGTTCTGCTGTCATAATGGTCCGCAGTGCTAGTTTTTCTTGATGTTTGCTTCTGCAATCTGGAGCCCCTGAGAAAATCACTGCTACCGTTCCCCTGGGTTTTTGGAATCCTTTGTCCTCGTGGTTGTCTTCTTCTCTTTTCTAATTGTCCTCTTTGGTGTTTTCCTTACTATCTTTTCTTGTGTATCGATCATTGAAAGTGTAGCAATTTCCGATGGTGTGCCTCCCACTAGGGTGCAATGGGCAACGTATGTTTTCAATGTCATCATACCTTCTGGGTTTGGGAAACTTCTTTGATTTGTCGGCCATTGCCATAGTATTGTCTGGTCTACGCTTTCTTTCTTGATGTCTGCTATTTCGGTGATTTTGCTTGTCCGAGTTGTCCTGGTTGCTTCTGTCCGGAAACCTCTCTCGTGTTTTTTCTTCTGCAGTAATCATCTTTTCTACTGTACGTCTGAATTCTTCATTGTTTCTCGGATTTTCTTTACAGAAGTCTTGAAATTGCCACCTAGCCATGATTCCGTGAGAGAAAGCTTCAATTACTTCTCGTTCGGTTATGTCATGCACTTGAGCTCGTAGTTCGCCGAATCGTCGATAGTAATTTCTAAGACTTTCACCTCCTTTTTGCTTGAGTCCTTTTAGTTCTGCATGAGTGATTGGGTGTGTAATGATTCCTGCGAAATTCTCACAAAAAGCTCTTTGCAAATCCTCCCAATTTCTGATAGATCCTGGGTTCAGTTTGTCGAACCATTGGAGGGGCATGGCCTCCAGCGCCATGGGAAAGAAAAGGGTTTTGATATCGTCGTCTCCTCTGGCTAGTTCAATTGATTGTGAATATATTCTGAGCCATTGCCTTGGTTCAGTTTTGCCATCATACTTGGAGTGGTTAGACGGTTTGAATTTGTGAGGTAGTCGTACCAATGCAAGCCTGTTCGCGAAACAGGGGAACCTATCGTGTGCCTTGGTTTCTTTGAATTCAGATTCGGCACCTTCTTCTGGCCAACTGTTGTTCTGATGGGAACAATCTTGCGAGGTTGTCTGGGTAGGTACCCTGCTCCTAGTCTTCCTTAGTTGTTCAAATCGGTGGCCTTGATTATGTTCCTTCCTACTTCCTCCGTCATGGCTTCCACCCGGCCCAAGTCTTTCGAAAGCGGATTTCTTTTGATTTTGATCTTCTTGCCGGTGGGTTGTTGATCTGGCGGGTAGTCTTGATCGAGCTTTCTCTTCATGCGTTCTCGGGATCGTTGATCGGAGCAAGTCCTGGAGCTGTTCATACTTCTCACCAGGATGTGACATTGCTCCGAGTTCTTCTAATGCTTCTCGAATCTTATCGTAAGGCGTATTTGCCGTGCGTCTTCCTTCAACTTCTCATTATGATTTTCTTTTGTCGTACTCAGCCAATTCTGACTCGTATCTGATCCAGGCTTCCCTGCGCTGCCTAGCATGGTGTTGGCGCCCTTGCTTCAACTTGTTTTTTCTTTCTCTAGCTTGTTTCTGACTATCGGTTTCTCCGTCGTAGCCCTGGGCAAAGGGTGATATGTTGGATTCTGATTCATCTGATGATCTGACATCGGGTGCTTCCAGGGGATTTAATGGTGACCGCGGACGTCAAACCATGAGCACTTCTCGTGCGTGAGTCATTCTGTTATTGGCGTTAGTTTTCATGCTGTCAGAGTTGCTGATAACTTTAGTAGATGCCTCGGTGTCGTAGATCGAGTCTCGTTCTTGGTAAGGTAGAATAGCTGTTGTTGTCGTGCCGACTAGTTGGGTTCCGCTACCCTCAGGAACGGAACCCGGCCAGTGGATGATACAGTCCTGCGATGTTATCGTTAGCACGAGACCCTCCTGAGCTCCTGTCAGTGGTATCCCGAATCTAGGATTGAAAGATCTTTCGACCTGTCCCTGATAGGATTTTGCCATGTTGTCGAGCCCAAATGGAAAAGAACTCGACTTCTTGAGAGAACTCTGGGGGTAATCCGAGTTGTTTCGGGTTGTGCTCTAGAATCTTGCCAAAAGAGAACTCGGTTTCCAGAAAGCACTCGGATAAGACTTCGCCTTGGAGCTTGAATTCGAATCAGATACGAGTGGCCGTGAAATCTGATTTGAATCGGATACTATGAGCTGAGCGAATCTTCTGGTGAGCTGATCCATTGCAGTTGTTGAAATAGGAACTTCTTTTAGATGATTTGGATTTTCGAGGAGATGGCTTTGAAGCTTGCCGTTGTTGTCTGCCTCGCAGATCCATGAGCCGAAGATAAAAGTTGATCCCGTCGGGAAAATTATGTTGTCGAGGTCCATCGAGCTCTCGGATGCAAAGTCGCCGAAAGCCCCTACCCGGCGCGCCAGCTGTCGATGTTTCACCACCGATAGCCTGCCACGGGGGTACCCGAGGCAGTATGTTCGGGCTTCGGCGTATGCTGAACTCGATGGTTAACGCAAGAGACAGCCGATTTATCCTGGTTCAGGCCCTCGATCGTAGATCGAGTAATAACCTTACGTCTAGTCGGCCTTAGCCTTTGCATTGGATTGATTATGATATGCTGTGTTCTCTTGTTTCCGACAGGAGCCCTGCCCTCCTTTATATAGTCAGGAGGCCAGAGTCCTAGTCGGTTTACAATGAGATTTCCTAGTAGGATTACTTAATAGTTCTACTACTATGATTTACATGGGAAGAATCCTAGTTGAACTAGATCTTCTCTCTCCCTTGCGGGGTATCCTGTGGGTCCCGTATCGACACGCCTCCGCTGGGTTCCTGATGTAGAACCACTGGCCATGCCACCCCCGATTGGAGTCGCTGGGGGAGTACGTTGGGTAAGGAACCGATAGCTTGGGCCACTTTTGTAAGGAGAATCCGCCAACCAGAGCGACTCCGAGTGCCTTCCCCTCGGATAGAGCCTACCCAGTGAAGATCCGCCGGAAGAGATCCACGTGCGGCTCCATCCCGAGGAAGGCCTCATAGACGGTGGCGAAGCCGACGATGTGCAGCACCCCATTCGGATTGAGGTGCTGTAGCTCCAGGCCCCATTCGTTGAGGAGCCCGCACAAGAACCAGTGCGCTGGATACCCGAGCCCACGTTGGTGGAAGGCGAGGAAGGAGACGACCTCATTATCCCGGGGAAGCGAAACAACCTCCCCTAGCTCAGGAGCCCTCTAGTGCGCCAGTGCCTTCGTTGGGAGCAGCCCCTTCTCCACGAAGGAGGCCAGCAAGTCCTCCTGCACGTTGGAAGGCCTCCAGTTTGACATCACACGACGGATCTATGAACGGATCTATAAGATCTCCCTCTCCCTCGCTCTACCCTCCTCTCTCCTAGGAATCGCCGCGGTGTGCGAGGGTGCTTGGCGAAAAGAAGGAATAGGAAGCAGTCACGGTTGAAGAAAGGCGAAGAGATGGGAGAAAAAACCTCCCCCTTCCCCTATTTAATGGGGAGGGACACGCGACGGGACGTGGCCCAGCTGAAGGGATGCGGCCTACCTGACAGGACGTGGCCTGGGCAGGGCCCACCACTACCGCAATAAGAGCGCAAAAAAATAGGACACGACCCCACGCAAACGACCCTCCGCCTTCCTAGGGAGGGTACAGAGGGGCCCACCAACGGAGTCTCAACCAAGGGGAGGCCAGCAGGCCACCTGACTCAGTGGAACGGTTCGAGCATCTGTCGAGAGATGGGTAGGGATCAGTGGAATGCCACGCGATGGCTATGCCAACCCGGTCACGAATGACGGATCCAGATTCCACTCGGGCATACCCGATAAGAGCTCCCCGAGTCCGTCACTCGAGCCATCAAGGTTAGCGGCATCAGCTCGTCCCCCTCCGGTTGCGAAAACCACGGATGAGGCGATGCCTGAAACCCCGACCGAGGTATTTTTACCAATTTCCCCATTTTATTTCCTAGTACGTAAGCATTCATTCATCCATATCATGCATGCATGCATACATCCATTCATTCATTCATCCATACATTCATCTCATACATCCAGTCATTGCATATACAATCATTGCATCACAACGCTTCGCATCGCGTCACGAAGTGGTAGTCGACTCATTCGAAATGAGCGGCGACTAATCGGGGTTCGAAGGCCGGCCCACGAAGGGCTCGAAGACCACCTCACATCAAATAGAGCCAGGGGAGAAAATGCAGATGAGCCCCAGCGGCCCTCGCCTGACCCGCTCAGAAGCGGACAGGGTCATCTCGACCTTCTTGTTCGATCCTGACCTCGAGCCATACCATAGAATCTCCATCGAGGGGAGGGCAGCGGGCCACCTGAGTCGGTCTCCGAAACGGCTCGGGCATCTGCTGGGAGGCAGGTTAAGGAGCAGTGGAATGCCACATGAGGGCTATGCCGACCCCATTACGAACGACGGACCCAGATTCTACTCGGACATGCCCGCTAGCGAGATCACCGAGCGTGTCACTTGAGCCATCGAGACAAGCGACGTTAGCTCAACCCCTCCAGTTGCAGAAACCACAGACGGGGTTATGCATCAAACTCGACCGATCCCTACCGAGCCAAACAGGGCTCGGGGGCTTAGGCCGCTAGATCCCGACTCGGGAATCCGACCGACCGCATAGGTCGCGGTCGGAACGGACACGGGCGAACACCCCAACCAGCTAGGACACAAGAGTTCACAGCCCCAAGAAATAGTACCAAAGTGCTCAGCCTACGACCGACTCCCCAATCGATCGCAAGCTCGGGGGCTAGACCCACTGGGTACGCTCGTGCGCACCCGATAGAAGACGGACTACCAATGAGTCCCCCTCAGGGGCTGGGCGCCTGTATCCACTCGGCGCACCTCCGTGGCCTTCGCCAGTCCTCTCCACGAGGGCCGGGCGCCGATGACCACTCGACGTGCCTCTACGGCCTTCACTAGTCCTCTCCTCGGGGGCTGGGCGCCAATATCTACTTAGCGCGCCTCCACAGCCTTCGCCAGTCCTCTCCATGGAGGTTGGGTGCCTAATCCTACTCGGTTATCCTACATAGAGTGGCAAACCAAGGAGGAAAATACCAAAGTTCCAATGACAGCCCGCCTCCATGGCACAATGGGCATAGGAAACATATAGCGAATATGAGCTTTCATTAAGCTAAAAACAAAAGCCCCAGGCTTTTACAATACCCTGCAGGGTGTTTGTGAACAGGCCTAGGACTGCTCTACACCTTGGAGCAAGAAGCGGGACAAGGGAGCCATGCTCCCTATCCTCCCTCTACAATGCTCTCTCCCCTCTCCTCCATCCTATGATCCAGCATCTAGGACCAAGGTTTGGCTGAGATGCACGACGCTTTCTCCTTACGGGAGATCTTCTAGCATCGTGGCCCCCGGACTTGCCTGGAGAGGCTTTGGAGGGAAGGTGCTTGGAGCATCTATTACGAGAAATCTTCTGGCATAAGGAAGTGTGGCCAAAGCCACCCCTGGCGAAAAGCAAAAGCCTCAAACCAGCTAGCGCTATAACTTGAGCCATGAGAACTTCGAAGGCAGATGCAGCTCTATTTATAGCCAAGGCTGTGTGTTATCATCCAGGAACACCACAACACACACCCGTGACTACACAGTGAAGATACCAGAGCACAAGATGACAACACAATACCCCCCGTGAAGTTGATCCTTATCAGGAATCCAAGGCCAGTACTCCCATGTGGCTCGTCCTTCTTGCAACAAGATAAGGACGAACAACACTCCCGTGTGCTCCTCAAAAGCAGCAACCGACCGACCGTCGCTCAACAGCCCCTTCGCGGCTTCGCAGAAGCCCTAAAGGGGCTCGGGGGCTGCTGTTGGGTTCATAAACCTAGGGTCCCCAATGGACCTGCTTTCCCACAACACTCGGCCCAGCGGGCGATGCAGTGATAGCGCGCGCCTGGGCCGGCCCAGACACACAACTACAGGCCAAGGCCACAATTCGGCCGCTAAACCGATGCCTCCGTCTAGGAGGCCTAGTTGATGCCCCTACCAGAAGGCCTGGCCAGGAGGGTGAAAGGTCCTTGTGTGGTTTTGGTAATTGAGTGACAACATAGGTGGACTAATTGTGTTTATGTGAGATACACAGGTGATTAGTCCATAGATACATATGTGTAAACAACATATGCCATGAAGGTGAAAATGGCTTGGAGATGTTGCAAAGCTCACACATGTGATGATGAAGGGGCTCATTGCACATGAGACATGACATTGAGTCATATGATCAAGGTGGAGAAGATCAAGACAAGACTTGGCTTAATGGACCGGTTGCAAGCGTGAAGGGCAAGTCGGAGGCTTTGGAGCGATGGACCGTGTGGCGGTGAAGCTTGAGCAAGACTTGGCGCCGATGGACGAAGGCAACGGTGAAAAGCAAGTGATGTCAAGATCGATGAATCAATATGATCACGTGATGATATGAAGTGGATCATATCATTGTTGATCATGTTGGTGCAAATCTAACTAATAAACTAACTAAAAAAAGAAAATCAAAATTTACTAAAAAAATTACCTGCGCTCGCCGTAGTGTTGGCGAGCAGGCGACGGGCGGCCGTGCGAGCGAGCGAGCGAGAGCGCGAGGGAGAAGACGACTGCGCGCTATATTGTAGGGCCTGTCGGCCATCCGTTGGCCGAGTTGGTTGAGATAGATTTGGTTAGGGTTAGATTAATTAGTATATTTAATTTTTAGTTGTAGATTAGGGTTAGTTTTAGGGTTAGGATTAGTTTAGTTTGATTTTTTAAAATTAGTTTAGTTAGATTACTTAGTATATTTAGTTAGTTTAGTTAATTAGATTAGTTAGTTAGTTTAGTTTAAGGGTTATTTTTTAGGGTTAGTTAGTTTAGTTAGATTAGTTGTAGATTCGTTTTTTAGTTAGATTTTTAGGGTTAGTTATTTTTAGTTAGGTTCTATGGTTTGATTTATTTAGTGGTATGGTTAGTTGTACCAACGTTATTAACGCAGGTTTAGTTTCGGATAATACTTTTGGATTACGGCTAATTTAGTTAGTAGTTTGCCCAGCCCGCTACTAGGCTACCGATAGGGACTTGTCGGCTTCCTAGTTGCCGAAAGGACTCCTATCGGCTCTCCAGTAGCCAACAGGATACAATACATACAATTCTTTGTATCCACATGCTAAATTTGCAATTATTATTTAAAAAATGTTATTTAAAAAAATCTTTTTGAGTGGGGAAAGCACAATTAGCTAAGTACTTCGAATTTGATAGAATTATTTTTTGACTTAATGTGGGCCATAGCATTAGCACAAGCAATATATTGCGCATTTGTTAAACGGTGGCTTTTTCCATGAATTTAAAGATGTGGGCTACTATCTGTGAAAGTTTTTATATATATTGCACATTTCTTAACGTTGGCTGTTTCCATGTATTTAAAGATGTGGGCTACTTAGGCCATGTTTAGTTCCCACCAAACTCCCAACTTTGACACTATGCAAAAAGATGATTCCCCATCACATCAAACTTGCGGTACATGTATGGAGTACTAAATGTAGATGAAATCAAAAACTAATTGCACAGTTTGGTTGAACTTTGCGAGATGAATCTTTTGAGTCTAATTAGTCAATGTTTGGACAATAATTTACAAATACAAACGAAATTGCTACAGTGTTTGCCGTCACATCAAACATTGTGCAAATGCTGATTCCGGCGCCAACTAAACGTAGCCTTGAATCTGTGAAATATGATCTCACGTATTTTTCTTTAATAGTTATCAGGGCATTATTTGTTCCCGTTCCCGTTGCAACACACGGAAAGGTCTATGCAGTAGAGTTGGTGAGCCTGCAACGCCACGCTCTCCGTGACTGTGTTAATTTCATGAACTTTGCCTTTTGGATTAAATGTCACTTTAACGTCTGTATTTAGTTTCACAATATTGTTATCTTATCGTGCGATCCGTGTGTTTTTAGTACAAAGTTTAGTTGTCCCGTAGCAACGCACGAGCATGCTACCTAGTCAACTATCATGCTCCGTCTCACGTTAAGTTGCGCGAAGGTCACACAAATTAACTGCCAGAACCATGAAGATGGCATTGCATCCGCTGAACAGACCAAACCAATATGCCATGTCATGCATATAAGACTACAGAAAGGTCTTTACATTTCTACTAGTGTGAGATATAACAAACTCTATAAATTTGTTGGTCTTTTGTATCGTTTGAGATATTGTTAGAGGAAATAGTTTCAAATATTATTATATCACAATCGCCAGAAGCTAGCATGATGCATATTAGTGTGAGCGTTTCCAAGGCAGAAAAATTCCAAACCTTTGTGTATATGATGCTATAATATGCCATGATCCTCTTGCATCTAGTTACCATCATATCTGACAGCAAACAGACAAAGTATTGTTTGAGACATTAGAGAGAACTGAAGCATGAGAGAGCCCAATTTCGCGCACAAAGCAATAGGAATAACAAAAGGGTGATGGCCAGGCGATGATTTTGCTCGCGACTATGGCAGATGCTGAGGAGAGCCTCTATCAGATCATGATGGAGGCTGTCCATCTAGAGAACATACCCATGGAGGAAATGTTCGACACGCAGATGCAGTAACCAAGGCCACACTTGCATCATGACCGATGCACGTACTGCCATCTTTGGCCCCAACAAATCAGAGGAGAAAAAGAAAATGACCCAAACAAATTAATTGACAAAAAGTTGAAGAGAAAAAGGAGAGCATGGTGAGTTCTTGGTGTTCATGTGTAACCAACTGTGATGGTCATGGGCGATGGAGATACACGACTACTACGAAAACAGTTTGGAGAGGTGGTTAAAATCGATTTGTAGAGGCAGCTGGCCTACCAACTCTGTCTATGTGTTTCTAGAGGTGGTCCCAAGATTTGGTCCTGAACTCAATCCTCACGCAAGTTGCATGCTGTTATGTGGTTGCTAGGATTGAGATGAGAGAGTCGAGGGGAGCGACGGCGGCTGGAACGGTACAGTACCCGCGTGCTACAGTAGCACGGGTACTGTTCACGCGACGGTGGCGGTGGCTAGGGGCGCTGGGGGAGGCCGGCCACGGGGCTTCGCCTACGGCCGGCAAGAGAGAAGGAATTTTCTTCTAATCTCTTGCTTGATTCTAGATTGATACATCTCCTCTCATTATATAGAGAGCTCTGACTTGGCCCCTAAGCAAGCGACTAATTAATCCTAATGGGCTAAGGCCCAATAGGCCCTTGACTCCTCTAACACTACACCCCACCTGGACATGCAGCTCGTCCTCGAGCTGCAATCTAACGATGACACTAACGATGCATCCACTAGACACAAACCTAACACCTAAAAATAAGCATTTTACATCTCGGCTTATTTTATTGACCTGAAGAAGACTACGACTCTTTATTTTTGACTCCTGAAGATACGGCGGGCACCCTCCGCTTGCTGGACCAGCACGTGTGTAGCCACCTGGATCCCATGGAGACCATCGGAACGAGAGGGGTGCACGGGTATGGCCACCTAGAATTAGTGGCAACAGCAACCAGCGGAGACGTGCTCGTGGCGGACGGTGGCGGAATGCGATGGCGCTAGGCAGTGCGTTCCCGCCGGTGACAAGGAGGAAAGCTGCTCCCATATCGCCAGTGCCGCATAGTTGGAGTTCGCCGCCCATGGAAAAAACACCATGCTTGCGCCTGAAGACAACAGCAGGTTGGCGCGGTTGCTGGTGGCCGTCCGACCAGGCGAGGTCGACCGACCATGCTAGGTCGCACTCCCCTATGCTGAGGTCGACCGCCGCCAAGGTCGCCTCGTGCATAGGTGAACGCATCTTCTGCAGCCGCCGGCGCGCTAGGAGGCCACGCGCCGCAGCCTGCAGCCGCACCGCCGCAAACACCTGGCAGGCACTTGCCCGCGCAATCGCCTTCCTCTCCGTGAGATGCAAGGCTGCTGTTGTAGGGACGACTGGCCGCAAACCGGCGATCCAAGCCGGAAGCGGTGGCGGCGACGGCAGCAGCTGCTGCTAGGACGTCGGCGGCGGGTTCGGCGGCGGCCCCAGCAGGAACCCATGAATCTCGGCCACCATCTTGCCGAGGTCAAGGACAGCTGCCGTGAACTGCTCGTTCGTCATGACGCCCACGGCGGAGGACGACGGGTGGACATGATCGAACCAGAGATCTCTGATACCAGATTGTTATGTGGTTGCTAGGATTGAGAGAAGAGAGTCGAGGGGAGCGACGGCGGCTGACGTGCTACAGTACCCGCGGCGCTACAGTGCCGCGGGTACTGTTCACGTGGCGGTGCCTAGGGCTAGGGCGCTGGGGGAGGCCGGCCGTGGGGCTTCGCCCACGGCCGGCAAGAGAGAAGGGATTTCCTTCTAATCTCTTGCTTGATTCTAGATTGATACATCTCCTCTCATTATATAGAGAGGTCTGACTTGGCCCCTAAGCAAACAACTAATTAACCCTATTGAGCTAAGGCCCAATAGGCCCTTGACTCCTCTAACACATGCCCTACCAATATCTTGAACTATATGATTTCGTCCAACGCTGCCATACAAATAATAGTGGCATACAAGGCATCCAAATTCTAAACTGTTGACTCTGAAGGGAAGTCATATTTTTAGACGCCATGTAAGGGATGATTATTGGTTTTGATGACATTTGAAGGAATTTAGTCCTGTTTTTCGCGAGGACAAAATGATTCTACCAGTAAATAAATGGGATTTGGTGCATGTTGGGACATTGAATTCACATCGTCTGAGGTATACTCCAGGAAATCATTTAATGTTTGTAATATTTTACTTTTAGACATTTGTATACCTCTCATAAGTTTCATTACTATATATAAGCTCACAGGTACATGTGTTACACTTACACATGATTGGTATCCAAAATCCAACATGAACTATGAGCCTATTTTATCTCAATCATTTGATTGGTAACCAACAACAAAGTCATACCCGTAATGTGCGATTGTGAAACAGACTTGCCGTTCCATTCAATTTATCAGCTGGTGGTATCAACCAGCAGCAGCAGTCGATGTTGTGTGGCTCTATGCACTCGCCGCCCTTGGGGTAGCCTATCCTCTTGCACCATGCGTCGCAGTTGGGCTGGATCTCCAGGCACTGCGCCTGGCACATACCGTACTTCACTGCCTTCCCTGCATCACGATCATCTATGCATCAGTATCTGGCCAACAAGAACGTTTCTCTCGTACCACTTGTGGAAACAAAACAATAGAGGGATAAAGAGAGGCAGCTCACCACCGGTTGGAAAGAGAGCAACCATGGCTACAACCATGAGAATAATCTTGCATACGGTAGAAGAAAATACTGTCGCCATATCCATATCCTGCTGCTCAAGATCTGTGGAAACTGCTGGAAATGGTTTGAGGGAGGCCTTCTCTGCTGTGGTTAAACGGTGTTACATATATATACTCCAGGATGAAGTTGGTCTGCATTACTGGCACTGCTACAACCATGAGATGGATGCAGTTGGTCTGCATTACTGGCACTGCTAGCTAGGATAGATTTAGCCTGTATTTATTTTCTTCCTCGAATTCTGGCACAATTCTCAATGCTTACTGTTTGGTTGCCAATTATATCCTTAACTGTTAATAAGGTTTGTAGTTATGGTGACATTGAATGGTTGCAATCTGTTCTTTCTCTCGGTTTTTTTAACACAATGCTCCCGCCGTGCTCGTACCATAATAAAGAGAATTCCAGGAATTTAAGATAGATTGAAATGTAAAGAATTCTTGGTCCATCGATTGTTAGGCACAATTTTAGATATCCAAAACAGGAATAGTTTAAAAAGTAGTTAATTATTAGATGGAGCCAATTAATAGTTAGCTGTTTTGATCCATGGAGCCAATTAATAGTTAGCTGCATGCTACAATTAGCTAGACTGAATTCCAAACAGGAATAGTTTAAAAAGTAGTTAATTATTAGATAGACATCTAGCTCACTAGCTAGACCAACTCAACTAACGGCTATTAGCTGTCCAACTACTGCTAGTGGATCCAAGCATACCCTAAGGCTCTATATATTAGAAACCAGCCAGCTAACAATTAGCTACTAAAATTAGTTGGAGTGGATGCAAATGGACCCATCTAATTGTTAGTTGGACACATAGCTAACAAATATCTCAGTAATTATACAAACCCACATAATAGCAGCTAATAGATTGCAAAAGACATTTTTGCCCTCCCACCTATCCTATTCGCGTGTCCTCACAACAACATATAGAAGAAGAGAAGACATTATTGATAAAACCACCTGCCCATCCACCTTTTAGCTTGTGGATCCAAACAATCACCCAACTAATATATATTGACGAAGACCCATGATGATGGTACAACTATCAATTAATTAATTTAAAATAATTAAATCTTAGAAAGATATTTTATTTACATCTTGCAACTTTGCTTATAATGCACTGCGATGAAGGATGCGGCTTGGCATATGTATTTATATAAGTGGTCGCTATATTTCTTCGATCATCCACCGCCATTCTTGCATGATGTCTCACATAAATGGTAGCAAAGGAAACAAACATCACTGCCACTGACAGCAAGATCTAGACCCACTAAAAAACATTGGCGGGAGAACCTACAAGGCATGCAGACTTACCATTCTTCACCATCAAAATAGAATATTGAAGAAACTAGACCATGCCAAAATATAGACCAAAAGAAAAGACCAAAATCTTCACATCAAGGTCCCTATTTTCTGTTTGGGGTTTAGGGACACAAAAAATTTGGATGACACACCTGACCTGTGGGGTCCACCTGTCAGTCTCCTTTTTTTTTTTTGTTCCTTCATCCTTCTCCCTCCTCGTTCATTTCTTCTCTCCGTTTGAGACCACTGTTGCAGACCTCCATGCAGCCACGCACTCGACTCCACGCCCAGTGAGGGGCTAGCACATCGGTGCACTCGCCTCTCTAGGCAATCGTCGCCCACGCCTCTCCATGCGCGGCTGCCGCTCTCACTGCTCCGTGCGGTCAATGCTGACGCCTCTCCACACGGCAGGTGTGAGGCTTGCTTGCTCGTTAGCAGCTGTCAGGCCTTTCCAGTTGCTTGCTGGTTGCGCGGAGACATGGACGGACACGGCGGATCAGCAGTGGCGACCAGGCGATAGGCGTCCAGGGCTCCACCCGATTAATCAGCATCTTGATTCTTGCAGTTTTGCGAATTACGATCAAGCGATCGGTTCTATCGTTCCTTAAGGTAATCATATTAGTTCTATAAGTACAAATATATTGTTGTTTTAGTCTACATTGTTTCTCGATAACTATAAGATATGTTAAATTAAAAATATATCATTGGATTTGTTTTCGTTTTACAAGTAAAATTAGCGTATATATATTATAAGATTTTATACATGGTTTAGAGGGACCGTCGCAACGAGTTCGTCAGAGGGCCGTCAAAATCTTAGGACCGGCATTGGTGGCAGGAGCTTCGAGGTTCCATGGGTGTCTGCGGCTGCTGGTTCATATGGGTGGCAGCGCTCAGGCAAGGACAGCCATGGGCGAGGAAGCGAGAGCTCCACCGCGCCGGCGGGCGATCTCCACACTGGGAGAGTGCCAGCGAGCGAGCCTCGCACCGGCCACGTGGAGAGGCATGGGCGATGGCCGCATGGAGAGGCAAGAGCAGTGGTTGTGCGTCAAGAGGCGAAGTTGGTGGCCGCTCGAGGGTCGTGGGTGTCGGCTCGTGAGCCGCGGCCCGTACCGAGCGTGGAGCTGAGACCAATGGCCGCATGGGGACGACTGCTGCGACCGTGGTCTCAAACAGAGAAAGAAGAATCGGACAAGGAGACAGAGGGAAGAAGGAAAGAAATAAAAGAGATTGAAGGTGAACCCCACAAGTCGGGTGTGTGATCCAAATTTTCATGTTGGTAAACTAAACAATTAACAGGGACCATCTCATCCTCGGCAACCAAAATAAAAGAATATGGAGCATCCTATCCCTAGAAAAAGGATTGGGTCCATCCCATCTCAGTACATCATCAAACCAAATGCTCGCTACACTAATGACTCACACTATATATACAGTTTACAGAATAAAAAAAAAGATATTGCAATTACAATTGTGTACTCTTTGATAGGAGTACTGCTTAATTTTTCATGGTTTGGATCAATGAGTCCCATCAGTTTGCCCTTGATTTTTTTAGGACCACATGCCAATTATTCTTTCGTGTGATTCTTAGTAACAACCTAAACATTTTAGGCGGTTCTTAAGTGATGCCAGTGGAGTTCGTTGATTTTCACTGGCTTTTCACAGTGGTGGCCACTAAAAATGCCAATACATATAGGAAAATATCGCTAGTAAAAATTGTTTTGTCTTTTGTGCCAAAGCAATTTATAAAGCACAAGCTGAAACCGGTGAAATCAAGGTTTTTCGGTACTAGTGCATCCTAGTCCTTAAATTTGCAAAGCGATAGTTTAGGTCCTCAAACTTGTTCGACTGTGTCATCCTGGTCTCTAATCTTGCAAATTATCCATTTGGAACTTCAAACTTGTTCAATTGTGTCATAGGATCCCTAAACTCGTAAATCATCCGTTTAGATCCTCAATCTATGTTTACGTAAACTCGTAAATCACCAGTTTAGTTCCTCAATTTATGTTTAGTTCTTACAGCTAGTCCAAATGGGTCTAGACACGTACCTCTATGCTAATACGGCATGTTGAAATCTTGGCCCTCCATGTTAGCTCCATATCCCTCCTCTCTCCCCAAAGCTCCCTCTTCTCTCTCTCTCTCTCTCTCTCTCTCTCTCTCTCTCTCTCTCTCTCTCTTCTCTTGTGGGCGGCGTAGCTTGGGAGGCACGGCTGAGGGCTAGGGACCATTGTAGCCTATGTTGAGCCAACAATTGTGTCACCCAGCCATAGGCGCTCGCCTGCCAGGGGGCTCGATGCGGCCAGCCATGATGGCCTGGGACGGCATGGGCACCACTGTTGTAGAAACTATGGTCACGAGGGAGAGATTGAGAGAGAGGAGATAGAGAGAGGGGAGATGGAGCTAACATGTGGGCCCCACATGTCAGCATGTTATAGTAGTATGTGGGCACGAGTGTAGAGCTATTTGAAGACCCGAATTGAGATTGAGGACCTAATAATGGGTGATTTGTGAGTTTAGGGATAGGTGTGACACACTAACAAATTTAAGGATCTAAATGGTTGATTTGCAAGTTTGGGGACTGTGATGACACATCCGATGAAGTTTGAGAATCTAAATCAGTGATTTGCGAGTTTAGGAACCAGAATGATAAAACCGAACAAGTTTGAGAACCACTGGTGGACTTTACTCTTTATGAATATGTTATGGGAATGACATCCGAACTTAGCATGACATGTAGGGCACGGTCCCACTTATTAACTCAGAATTATCGGTGATACTAGGAAATGATTTGTCTCATATTCACATGAGGCAGCAGCAGTCCTCGTAGTATTGCGGCATGATCTCTCCTCCTCCCCTGTATCCCTGATTCTTGCAAAAGTCGTAGCATTGAGGTCTGGTGAAGCTCAAAAACTGCCCGACAAAACTGAATTTTTTGAAGCCCATACTTGTCGTCCCCTGCAACTGCAGGACAAAACTGAATTTTTTTTAAGCTCAAAACTGAAATTATTTTGTGAATGCCATGATTCAAATATTTACTCATATACTAGGAAAGTAAATGTGGATCCATTTGTCAAACAAACGGAGTAATCATCATAGATGTTTTATTCTATTTTTGCAATCTAGTCAGTTCAGATGCACACATGGTTTTTTCGGACCAGACAAGATGAACAGTGCACACTGTTGATCTCAAATTCAGGATTCTAAATTTGAATTCAACTGCAAATTTCATGAAAAAAGGACGGTTGCGTGGACTTGATGTAGTTCCACAAAAGAGCTTATAGAGGGCCAACACTTGCATGGGCACTCAGAGCTATGGTTTTTCATGTTGTGGACGTCCTTTGAGTCCTTGTGACAACATCGCTGCTTGTGCCTGAGGCAGACATTCGGTCTGTGCGTTCACAGGGTGAGTGAGCGTCATCGTGTATTCTAAAAAAACTATAGTAACTGTGTTGTAAGAAAAATGTATTTCTATTTTTTATAGTTATTTTCTATAAATTCGTTTATTTGAACTAACACCCGAATTATTTATTGTTAAAATATTTTTTATGGTGCATTTAAAAACATAAATCTTATAATATTAAACCATATATATGAAATCTAAAAAAGTAATTGTTAAGACAGAAAAAAAGGAATTTAGGCAAAACTAAACAAAATGGCCTTTCTGAAACCGAGGAAGTACGTGGCAAGTATCACAATCGTGTGGGGATGCATACTGAACGTAAAACAAAAAAAAGGAAAGAAAACAAGCAGACAACTGGACCTGCTAGCTGGCGTAGTCCCGCAAGTTTTGTGAGCTCTATCTGCTGACACGACATGTACGTGCCCCTGTTCGCCTTCCCATCCATAACTTGGCACGCAGTTGGCACGGCTCTCCCTCTTTCTCTCTCTCTCTCTCTCTACACAACACAGGACAGATCGATCTCATCCCATGGCCGCTGTGAAAGCCCGGCCTGCATGACGACGACGACGCTAGCGAACAAATGGCCGAGTTTCCGGGTCACCGGCCGCTTGTCTCTCTGGGCCACAACCGTGCAAGTGCAACACGGGTACAAATACACGCCCCACACGCTCCCGCGTTCGGACAGCCTCCCGAAATCCGTAGTGACTTGGACACAACTTGTGCACTTGTGCGTGCGTGCAGCAAGTCCCAACACATCTCATCGTCTCTCTCATCCCTCTCTCTCTCTCTCATGGCTCCTACTGCTCATCAGGTACCTCTTGTTACCAGCATGCATGCATGCAAATGCGATGGAATGAATCACATCTACCATTCATCAACCATGGCCTTTCGTTTGACACCTCATGCATGCATGGCTGATGAGCCGCCGCGCGCGTTATCTTGTTCACCAGCAGGCGGCGCGGGAGGACCTGGAGAAGAGCCGCCGCAAGGCCAACACCAACGGCGGCGTCGGCAAGGCGCCGGCGGCGGCTGCGGTGCGGTGCCACCCGGCGCTAGCGGATCCGGAGCGCAAGGCGTCCATCAGGGGCGTGGTGGGCGAGCTGCTGGCGATGGCGGCGAGCGCCGGCAAGGGCAGCGGCGGCGGCAAGAGCCTCATCTCGCTCGGCGTCGGCGACGCATCCTCCCACGCCTGCTTCCGCCGCGGCGGGGAGTTCGCCGCCGAGGCCGTCGCGGACGCCGCCAGGTCTGGCGCCTTCGACTGCTACGCGCCGTCCTACGGCTTCCCCGCCACCCGCCGGTGAGTAGTAGTCTCCGTTCGATCGGTTTGTGTGGCTGTGGGCCTGTCCGCGCGTTCGTGCGTAATAATTCCGCCTTACATTTTATTTTCGCATGCATTGTTCCATTTTATTTTATTTTACTTCTGTTCATTTGGTGTGCTGTTTGGGCCCACTGAGTTTAAAAAGATAATCCTACTCACATGCATAACTAATTACTAATCCAAACGAGGGTTACTTCCATACTGTCATTTATTTTACCACATCTACGGGATAGAATTTCTAGAATGCCTTGTATATGTATTTCAGATGAGAGAGTACCTCAGTCCGGGAAAGATAGGATAGGAACGCGCTATGGTGTTCCATCTCTCTTTCCAAAAATATCAATGTGTAACAGTACCAGTCTACCACGTTACACTACGAGCTATTAATTTAGACAGACAGACATACTATGTGACAAACCATCGGCTGAACCGAAACTTTCAACGAAAAATACAGATGTATACGTTCAAAAAAATATATATAGATGTACACACACATTGCACACCACACCGTGAAACCAGCTGGCCATGCATCCCACGCACGTTCCCATTTTCAAAGCAAAAAAGTACAGCAACATATTATTCAACGGAAGCTGTGCTGTCCACGTGGGCACCGTGACCTCGAGCCACGTGGCTTCTCGGCATCTTGAACTTTCCCCTCACAAGCTGACCCAAGATCCCCCCACACACAAGAAGAAGTTTACATGGAGTAAAAAAAAAACACTGTCCACCGAATATGAACTCCGCATCGATCTGATATCTCTGTCTCACTTGCAAATTTACACTCTGCGTTTCAATTTCCATGATCGAGCTCGATTGTTTTTTTAACACACTGCAAGGCAGTCGTACAGTGACAGTTGCCAACCACGCTTTGTTAAATATAAATAAGGCAGCACGTGGCTGTGAAGCGACCTCTCCAAAAAAACAAAGAAAAAACTTTCGAAAAACAGAGCATAGTTCCGAGCAGTAGGGATCACTTTGTTTTCTCAACACTATTCCAGTTCCTGTACAGTCCCCACTTTTTTCTTCAGCTTTAGGGCAACCATAATATATATCGACTAAGTAGTGCATATACATGGTAATTAGTCCATAACTATTAATTTCATTTAGCCAACAAATAGTCTATAAAGAGAGTCCCGCTAGAGAGAAAAAAAAAAACCTTCCATTGTTCCAACCAACAAGAGATCGAGATGAGTAAGAAACAATAATATTTTTTATTACTTATTATGGGTACGCTATAATGACTGTCTTTTGCTACGTACTACTCTAGTGACACGTAAACGATATTTCAGCTAGCTCATAGGGTATGTTTTCTACGGACTCCTCTTATTGCTACATCGTGGGCAGATCTCACCTGACCATACAGCCAACCAAATATACACAGAGGGGCCGTTTGGTACGGCTCCTCGAGCAGCTTCAGAAGCACTTCGGTTGCTCCACCAGCCAAACGGGAGAAAGTGGATCCGCTACACGTCTGGAGCAGCCGCGGGAAACCGCTGAGAGGAGAGGAGAGAGAACTGGAGCCGGAAAAACAAGCTTCGCCCAGCTCCGGCCAGTTGCCGTGGGCCAGCGCCGGGCGATGGGCGGATTTGCCCTCATCGAGCCGTGCGGGCACGCGAGGCCGTCGGTGGCGGGCGGCGCGGGTCCGTTGGAGTGGCTGCCGGGCGTGCAAGCGACGGAATGGCTGGGAGGCGGGCTGCCAGGCTGACGCGGGCTGGGAGACGGTGCGGAAGTGCGGCACCGCTGGCGAAGACCGGAGGTTGAAGGAGATGCGGTGCCTACCCAGCCGCGTGAGCACATGAAAGAAATAAAGAACGAGAAAAGAAAAAAAAAAGAGTATTATGGACATTTCGTCCTTTTGGACTCGACTTCGAGGACAAGTTGTTTTGTCAAACGATAAAAAAAATGTTTCGGCTCTCCAACTGAATCTACTCTGCTACGAGTGAAACCACAATTGAAGCTGTTTTGGCCGAAACTAGAGCTCTACCAAACGGGCAAAAAATGTGCAAAATCTAATTTTTTCAAACATAAATAATTCTTTGTGCACATTCATATTTTCAAGACAAATTACCGAGCTTTGTCTTGGTGCCATCTCTGACTGACGCCACGGTTCTTCCGTGCTTGTGCCAACCAACAGCGCGGTCGCCGACCACCTGTCCGCCGGCGCGCGCCACCGCACCCACGAGAACGACGTGTTCATGACGGTGGGCGGCACGGGCGCCATCACCGCCATCACCACGGTGCTCGGCGGGGCTCCGCGGGCCAACATCCTCCTGCCGCGCCCGGGCTTCGCGCCATACGAGGCGGCCTGCGAGATCGCCGGCGCCGAGCCCCGGTTCTACGACCTGCTGCCGCGGCGTGGCTGGGAGGTCGACCTCGCCGGCGTGCGCGCGCTGGCTGACGCCGCCACGGCAGCCGTCGTTGTCATCAACCCCAACAATCCGTGCGGCGCAGTCTACTCTGCTCAGCACCTTCTACAGGTGAGGTGGTTATTCAACTGCAAAGTTCAGTCATTCAATGGTAGTTCATGAATAATCCGTATATATTTATAGGAATGTATGAAAATAAGCTTCTACTTCTACAAATACTAGAACAAATGCACCTCATGCTGGTGCATACGTGTCCATGTTTCAAAACTGCACACAGTTGATATATGATATCATGCTGACTGCAAACTGCGTTTCACTGAATCCTGCAGATTGCTGAAACTGCAAGAGATTTGGGGATTCCAATCATAGCAGATGAGGTATATGCACACATGGTTTTTGGTGGCAGCAAGTTCGTGCCGATGGCTTCCTTCGCGCACATTGCGCCAGTTATCAGCATCGGAGCTCTGTCGAAGAGATTCATGCTACCAGGATGGCGTCTTGGTTGGTTGGCCTTCTGTGATCCTAACGGTGCACTCAAGCATGTAAGGCACTTGACTCCTTACCATGTTTCCACATTTCCCTCTATATGCATTCAGATGTCAATTCATAATTTTGATCTTCAAAAGGTCAGGACTGCGACAGAGATGCTGCTGAATGTGACTTCCGGTCCTGCCTCCATAGTTCAGGTCAGATAGCAATTGCTGAAAATGGTTGTACATGTAAAAAATGGAATACATATTGATGCAGATGAAATCTGTTGACACATAGGCGGCAGTTCCGAAGATTCTTTCAGTTGAACATCATGAGTTCCACAGGAATGTTGTTTACCTGCTTGAGTCTGCAGCGGATGCTCTGTACAGAAGAGTGAACCAAATTGAAGCTCTGAAGTGCTACTCAAAGCCTGAGGGTTCAATGTTTATCATGGTTAGTCAGAGATACACAAGATTCAGTATTCAAAAGTTTGTTACTTCCCGATATAAAGTGTTGATATTCACAAAATCCTGCAGGTTGAGATGAACACTTCAATTCTATACGGTGTTGCCGATGACATGGACTTCGCACGTGAATTGATCAAAGAAGAATGTGTCCTGGTTCTACCTGGTATAGTTTCACTTGATTTGTTGCAGTATTATTTATCCAACCTTTAACAGGTGCATTGGTTTCTCTGGCTGCTGAAAATTGAATGATTGTAATAGGTTAACTTGTTATTCTAGTACAAGATTCTTCATACTGGCATGCTTAATCTACTTTAAATTGATCTGTAGTGGCAGTTTCAATATCTTTTTTTTTTGTTTCTCATTATTTTACAGGTTCTGTCATTGGGTTGAAGAACTGGGTTAGGATATTTTTTGGAGCACCTGTTAGTTTAATACTAGAAGCCTGTGACAGGATTGAGTTGTTCTGCCGGAGAAGGACGCTCAAGCAAAACAACTGAAAAATTGGCGATGTTCTGAGACCAGGAATTAGGGTTTTTGTTAGCCCAGTAACATATATATAGCTTGAATTTATTTTTCCAAGATATCTGATGCACAATCTGAGATTTATATATAGAATCTGAGAACAGACGCTTGCCTATAGTTGAATATAGGTTATACATAATTCAGATGTAACAGTGTACACATTTGTCACATCTTTACTCGCACCATTTACCTCACAGATGCATTAAGGTTATAGTCTTTTCAGTGATCAAACAACAAGGAAAAGAGCAAGCTAACATTAAGTTCATATACTGAAAGTTCTTATCTGTTCAATGCATCTCAATTTCAGACTTCACCAGAATAGCACAAGTTACAAATGTCAAATATCGTGGATACTCACTGGATGGTATAAAGATATATTGCTAGTTATGACATTTGGGCGAAGGATAAACCAATCATTTGTAACTTAACATTAACAGTCAATGTACTACAGCAGCCTGACAAGGACAAAAGCCATAGAATCTGTGAAAAACTGAGTTCTTTGAATTGTGCTAAAACTGACAACTACAATTTCCCAACTACTCTAAACTCTATGCAAAAGAAGTGAAAATAAAAATGGTTCTGCTTTAAGGAAATACAAAACTTCCATTAACAGCAGTAATATACTGCCAGTTTATATTATTACTGTGTTTTTCTATTCATGTGGCTCTTGTTGGTTTTTATCGTAGCTTCCACACCTTGCTTTGTTTTTCTTGAGTGGTTAGAAAAGGCTTTACCCAGCTAAAAAGCGAGAAGGCTCTATCTGTCTCAACGAAGAAAAATATTCTGTTTGTTTAATGTGCGACGGAACCACTTTAACCAAGCCAACAAGGACCTGTGCAGCAGCCAGCAGACATAACTCTAAGCTAGTAAGCTTACAATAAATGTTTTAGAATCTTCTAACTACATATCTTTATAATTTGTTTAAAACTACCCACATTGTGAATATCTGATGTTAAATCTCTGACTCCTTTCATAAGTCGGTCCTAAATGAGATTCGTGAACCAACCCAACTCTCTGCAACTATGCTATTACCTTCTACTAAGGCTAAAAACCAAGTGCCAAGTTTGACCAACAAGCATTTCTTTCCCAAAGGACTGATGAAAACAAAAATTGTCCGAACATAGCTTTATTTCATAGTATATAAGAAGCAGTTCACCATATACCAAGTATCATGATTCACGACTCATGAGTAAGAGCCAAGGTTATTTCGAGCAATACATACTCAAGCAAGCGAACAAAAAGCGAGCGAAAGAGCTAGCTGTTCACCGACTACGTGCGGCGTAGACGAAGGAAGCAGCTGCTACCACGGTTGTGGTAGCTGGACCCAGCCACGTCCAGACCACATTCTTCCCCCTGCGCTCTGCCTCGGCCACTGCGAGCTGCAGCTGCTCAAGCTCCCCGTTCAAGTCAATGATTTGTTCGTTCCTGCCCCTAACTTCTGCCTTCAGTGCCCCAATCTCATGTTCTTTGTCTCTGTTATAGGACTCAAGCTCCTGAATTTTAAACTTCAGCTCATTTGCTTCGGCTTTCTCCTGCTCAAGTTCTTTCAGAACCAAATTCTTCTCATCTTCGAGGAAGGAAGACTTCTCATCAAGATCATCGCAGCGAGCATGGAGCTCACCCATGGAACTGTGGAGCTTCTTCAGTTCATCCCTCAACTTTCCAGCCTCAGCATCTTTAGCATGTACCATGCCTAAAGCATCATCTTTCTCGGCCATAATCCTGTCCATGCTCCCTTTCAGTGTCTCCAATTCAGACTCCATCGTTTTCTTCTCAGCATTATGTGCCTCAGCAGCTGCTTCATTCGCCTTCACCAATTGATCAATCTCACTTTCGAGCCTAGCCACTTCAGCGACCACAGCATTTTTCTTCTGCTCCACCTCCGCAACCGTGGCTTGGAGCTTCTCCACCTCCTCCTTGGTAGAAGCCATCTCTGCCTGCATTTTGTCCATTTCCGACTCCAACTCAAGGTTCCTAGCATCTGCAGCCGAGAGCTTTGCTTCCAAAGAAGCCATCTTCGCCTCCAATTCTGCCTTCCTGGATTGCAGAGCCTCCAATTCCTTCAATTGATCCTGAAGCTTTGACTCCATCTCCTGCTTGTAAACCTCGTCTTCCTTCTTGAACTCGTTGAAGGTTGATTCCAGCACTGCCTTCTGGGACTGAACATCACGAGCTGACGCCGTCATAGCCTCCAATTGGCTCTCCAATTCGCTCCTCTCCGCGCGCAGGTCCGAGTTCTGGGACTCCAATCCCACTAGCGCAGCCCCCAGTACCGCCACCCGCTCCGCCGCCGCCGCCGCGTCATTCTCCTTCGCACGAAGCTGCTCCAAGAGCTGACCATTCTCCACGACCGCCGCCTGAAGCCACGCCGCAGCCTCGGCCCCGGCGCTGGCCTCGCGCGCCGCCTCCGCCTGGGCGCGCTCGAGCGAGTCCCGCGCCGCCGATAGGCGCTCCAGCAGCGCGGCGCGCTCCTCCTCCGCGGCCCTGAGCGGGGCCGAGACGGCCGCGAGCAGCACCGCGCGCTCCGCGTCCGCGAGCGCGGCGGCGTCGGCGTCGGCAGCGAGCTCGGCGAGCCGCGCCTCCAGCGCCGCCACCCGCTTCCGCTCCTCGGCGGCCGCGCTGACGAGGATGCCGTTGAGACGCTTCAGCGTCGCGGCGGCCTCCACGTCGCCGCTCTCCGGTGGCGAAGAGTCCCGCCTCGGCTCGTCCGGCTCCGCCGCCGCCGCCGCCGCAGCCGTCGCCTCCCCGTTGGCCGCCGCCGCCTCGCCGGCATCGGTTCCCTCCGCGGAAGCCGGCGGCGGTGCCTGAAGATGCTCCTCGCCGGGCACCTCCGAAGAAGGCATGGCGTAGTCGGCGTCGGCAGCGGGGGCCACGGCGGCTGCGCGCTTGGCCTTCCTGCTGCTCCTGCCCATGGCCGCCGGGGGACGTGTCCCCTCTAATAAGCTCCCCCACTACTAGGGTTCGGGCCCCCGTCGGCGCGACAAGGCTGCGACCTAAATAGCTCGGCGCGGGGTGGCCGACGCCTGGGTCCCGGCGGCGGGAGACCGAGCGGTCAGTGGCGCGACGGCGGGTGCGGGAGGCGGAGAGGGTGGCGCGACCGTTGGGAAGCGTGAATTCGAAACGGGCGGCCACGATGCGCTGGAGCTTATCGCGTCCCGGGGCCCACCCGCACGCGTGCCCATGCATGGTGGAGGGAGGGGATGCAAAAAGCGCTTCAGTGGATCGCGTGTGGACAGGCACACGTGTGGCGCTTTGTGCGTCTCCGATGCGCGCCACTGGGTGTGGGTGCTGGACAGGGATGAAAACGGATCGGATACGGACGGATATTACTGATATTATATTTGTTTTCATATTTTTGTCTGGATTCGGATTCGAATATGGATAGTGTCAACTATGTCGGATATGATACGATTGGATATCGACATCATAAATATACGATTTGAGTATTCGGATACGGATACGGTATCGGATATTGGATATCCGGACTCAGATACGGACAGATCTCAACCCCTCTAAACGGATTCGGTTTCGAATATGGTCGGAAAATATCCGTACCGTTTTCATCCCTGGTGCTGGACCAGCGAGTGGTTTGAGTGGAACGTTGCCACATTGGGTGGCAGTGGGTTTTGGTGATCAAAAGCGCAAGGGGTGATGGGGAACTTACATTGTTCTTTTTTTTTGGCATGTATTGCCGCTGCTACCTTGGCTTTACATCTCTGTGCCACAGCTGAAATTTGTTTGCCTCATGTATAGAAATAATATTACTTTATCTCAAGTTGACCCAAATGTTGTCTAGACCACATGTATATAAGATATAATATATACAACGAAAGGCTAATAATTATATCTATTACATGCTTGTGTGTTGTAACGGGAGAAAAAACTATCGAAACATTAATGAAAAACGACAATAAGAATGGTACATATCTATTTATGTTTCATCCTTTCTATTAAGTCTATATCAAATTGGAATACAATTGTTAATAGATTTTTTCCTCCCATTGTAAAGTACAATAATATTTAGATGTAAATATGTCATAATCTTAATTTTCATATTATCCAGTGCTGTTAGAGTTAAATATCGAGCCTTGTGACTTTATTTTCTTCGTGGGCCCATAAAAATATATAATTCTAATCTTTGATTAAAGTTGACAAGAAGTTAGTTACGACATGTCAAGGATTGGTTTGTCCATCGATGATTATGATGGAAGTCCTCTCTCAATTTTCCATATCGCAGCCCTTGTCGAGGATTGCATATATAAATTTATTTAGTTCATGACTAGATTAGTTGGTGCATTGGTCAATTAGTTTTTTTTTGGCTAAAAATAAGTTTTATTTCTATTCAAACAATAGCAATAATTTGGTGGTGAAAATCTCTCTTTCTTAGAGAAAGATCAATGGTTCAAAGACCTGCAATGTTGTATTTATTATAATTAGTTTCGAAAACGTGGACATGGAGAGGATGAGCAAAACAAAAAAAAAAGAGTGGAAACACCGTCACAGAGTGGAGAAAAGCAAAAAAACAAGAATGGAAATGCGGACATGGACACAGAAGAGGCGGCGTTCGGCTGGTCTGAAAATTTCAGACCAGCCGGCTGGTCCGGCTTATTCTCCTCACAATGCTACAGTGCATCTTTCAGCCGCTACAGTATTTCTCTCTCACAAAACCGGTCGCTACAGTGTTTTTGCTTCTTTTTTCCGACAAGCGAACGGGGCCAGAGCAGGCAAAAAAATGTGGGAGGGGGCACGTAGAAAAAAAATGGGACAAAAAAGCAGGATGGGGTAGGCAGAACAAAAAAAAAATGAGTGGAGGCAAGCAGAAGAAAAGAATGGAATAAATTTTTTGACCATTTAATATTAGGTATAGATTTGCTTACAAGATGTGAGATTGTGATGGGTCAATATATTTTATTGCACAAACCAAGTAGAAAAGTTAGAAGCGAGAAGATGATGGGCTTGCCCCCAATCAAAACAAACACCCTATTAATGATCTATTATATTAACACAACAGTGTTCAAATGAATTCTAAAAGGTTCACCGAGAGGACCTACAAATTACGAGATTAATCGGTCCACCATTAGAGTTTATGATGATCTAATAGATTGAATTTATCGAGAAAAATTATGTCATAAACAATGTACATTTAAATATTTTTCTTTGTTCCAATTCAACATAGTTCTCTCTTGGCCCAACAAATAAATAAATAAAACAAGGCAACGAGTCTGATTCTATCACGTCCTAACATGTTCTAAATTTTGTAAATCTCAATTCGATCAAGTCTGACACGATCAATTATGAACTCACGCATTATTCCTCTTACTTCTGGATTCTAAATAAAGACTTTTCCCTGTGTGTCATTATAAAAGATCGTAATCCCCTATGTGTCTCTGGAAAAATTCAGCGGTCTTCAGCGCCACTACTTCAACTTTTTCGTGTTCTCCATACCACTTCCGTCAGTTTGAGCTCTAACGCTGTCAAACTGCAGGTGTGAAAAGACGAAAATACCCTTAAGTCTAAATATGTTATTAATTTTTTTAAGCATCTTAACAACTTCAAATGAAAAAACTCAAAACTAGAAAGTTGTAGATTTCGTCGAGATCTATAATTTTCATATAAAATTTATTTTCATTTAATTTCGCAAAAAAAAATAATTTTTCTAAGATATATTAATCATAGGCGAGAGCCAAGGAGAAGACAAGTGGACGTGCAACAGCTGCACAAACAGGTTCTTGGACATTACTAGCTACCAGAACCAGCAATTAGCATCCTTACATCGAATTAATAATCCACGCCATGTTGCTGATTATCTAATAAACATACTTAAATCTTACGGTTAAAAAAAGTGAATTTAGTGTTTACTGCATACTTCAATGGTGATTTTACCCTCACTTTTTTAACCTTTGTGATTTTGCCCTCGCTGTTTGTGACAGAACCGCCTAATCTAATGTCTTCCAGGAGTGCTCGTCTTCCATTAGACACTAAGCACCCAAAGGAGAACACTAAATTACTCGGTCCCGTCGGACACACTCCAGGAGAGAACCCAAAAATTCACATTTTCCATCAGGATAACAAATGAGAGAATAAAGTTTACATCATTCTTCACCATTTCTTACACCACTTTTAATACAACATCAGAGTATGATATTTATTAGTATAACAGCGGAATGTAATCATATTATCAGAGTTATGAACAATTTAATTTAACAGCGGAATATAAACGTGTGATCAGAATTACAGCGAAAATAATTATCTAATCATGACATGATGAAGCATTGATTGTAAACTATGACAACAGATTATAAAGTTTTCATTTATAAAAAATATTTAATGAGAGTTACAAATAAAAACTACGATCGCAGTGTAAAAGAAATCCTCTCGGAGCCCACTAGGAGGAATCCACACACAAGAGTCAGCTTTAGCATCCGCCTGTCACCTGCAACAGAGAGAATAAAACTATGAGTACTTAATTGTACTCAGCAAGACTTACCCGACAGGAGGAAAGAAAAGACTGGACATGCAAGGCTATCTGGCTTGTGGGTTTATTGTATTTGCAGGGAGCATTACTAAGCGTGCGTCCTTATATTCGATTTTTATTAATAGCCACATTGGTTTATTAACTAACCATTCTATGTAAGCACCTGTGCTACTTTCAAGCAGGTGGTAAGCAATCTGATTTTCTTTCTCCATCTTCCATCTTTTATCTTTCGGTTCTTACTACGATGCTAAACCGCAGACAAGCCATACCGGATTTCTCGGTGATTCGCGAATCAATGCCCCCAGTAGATACCCCGAAAACACACGTCCCGCTTATACCCAAGGCACAAGCAGGACCAACCCATCACCCTCCTGTCCTAGGTGTCTAGGTCCCCATCCAAACTGGGACTCCAAACCCCCGCCCCTGAGTCCCGGACTCAGTGCGGTGCAAGGACCTCCTAACCCAAAAACTACTAAGATAGTCGGTCCGGAAAGAGTCGGATCCACGACAAGAGAGCAACAAGTCTTCCAAGCACCCATACCCAAGTATGTGCTCGGGATAATAAGTCTGTAACTTGTCTAGAGCCTTATGCAATGGCTGGTCCTTAACCGACACAAACAGGGAAAGTAGTATAACCAAGCCATGCCCCGTGTCCGCGACGACACAACCTCTTTCACCCACCAATACCCAAACCATATCCCTGCCCGGTCATCATATTTCCTTTCCACCATTTATATTTTTCAAGTGATAATAATACAGTAATATATTTCCTATCTCTCGCGAGTGACAGACAATCACTCGACTTCTACCGGAGTCCAGTAGCATAGCATGCTACACGATCCTGTCATACTAGTAAGACTCATAGGATAAAGATATATATATGCAAGTGGGTTTCATTCAACTCCTTAAAACTTAATGCACAAATATAATTTAAACTATAAAAAATAGGGGTTATGCATCGGGGCTTGCCTGGGAAAAGATATATATTAAAATGTTAGTATCTGCATCTTTAAATCATCCACCATCAACTGAATAGAAAGCATATTTCATCATCTCCCCACTACTAGAAATGTGCTAATCAATGACGATTCCCTCGTGACGATTACCAAATTCATCACAGAATGCTAGCATTCTATAACGAAATTTGCTGGTTCGTCATCAGTCACAAGTGACGGAGGTTTGGCAATAAGAATAATGACGAAAAGGAAAAGATCATCATACAATAACAAAAACTAAATCGTCATTGATTGTTTGGCTCTTGTTGCACCTCGAGGACATGGCGTCGTGGTCCCACTGTCAGGTCCCACTTCGAGGACGTGGCTATGCGGACCCACCTTCGGGTCCCAACCTCGATGACATGGAGATGCGGTCCCACCAGCTGGGCGTGCCGGTGAACACGTGGCGCCCGGGCCCATGGTTGAGGTCAACCAGCTGCCTGCCCCTCCCTTTATTTTTTTTTTGCAAAAAATTGCTCCTCCCTGAGTTCGAACCCGCGACCTCCCTGGTGAACAGGTAGGAGCCTTACCACTGGAACACACGCGCTTTTATGATTGTAAGATACATTTTTTTCCTTTTGTGCTGAGTAAATGTCGATGACATGGCGTGCGGTCCCACCAGCGGGACACGGCGGCGAACACGTGGTGCTGCTGGCCCACGGCCTAGCTCGACCAGTAGCATTCCCCTCCTTTTTATTTGCGCAAAAAAGGAGGCCGCAGCAGGGTTCGAACCTGGAACCTCACGGTTAACAGGAAGGTGTCTTACCACCGGAACGCACAGCCATTCATGTCTACAGCATACATGTTTTCCTTTTATCTAGTCATTATGTGATACTTTGTTTTTTTTATGGATTGGTTTAATGGGCCCGTACACATGCATCATGGCTGATCGCAAGGACGTCGTACCTGGCGGCCGATCGCGTATACGTCCCTGGCGGCCAATCGCGAGGGCGTCCGTGGTCCTATACCCAGCGTCGAGGCATCCCCGGCGACTTATCAGCGCCGTGCTGGCAAGCAGAGCGGCACCGGGCAGCGGCGGCGCGCTTAGGACACAACAGCAGCATCGGCGAGCAGCTGCAGATCGGCGCCGGGGCAGCGGCGGCGCGCGTGGGGCAGAGCAGCACCGTCGGCGAGCAGAGCTGCGCGTGGCGCGTGAGCAGAGGATCGCCAAGTACAAGGTTTGATTTGTATTCAATTTTTTTCTAAATATAAGCATGTCTTTGATATGTTTTAAATTTTGTTGAATTTATTACTGGAATTTAAGGATTGAGTACAAGGTTTATTGTACTGTCAAAACATATGGATAGAAGCTGGATTTTTGGGGCACCATTCACACCTGCATATGTGAAAGGAGTTGAAGAGTTCATGCAATTTGTTAGTGAAAGATACCCCAAAGACAGCCAGATACTTTGCCCGTGCAGTAGATGTCTAAATCAAAAAATGCAGTCTCAGCATGATGCAAGTGACCATATACACATTTATGGAATGTCAGCTACGTACACCAGGTGGATTCATCATGGGGAGTCGGCGGATACTGAAGTGGTTGAGAATTTGGAGCAGCAGGTCGAAGGAAGGGATCATGACTTTGGGATACATGTGGATGTGGCCGATGATGACTATGATGAGGATCACGGAGTACCAGAGATGATAGGAGAGCTGTATGCTGCGGCAGAGGCAGAGGGACAACAACCAATGTTTGCAAGAGTCCTTGAGGATGCGAAGAAGTCACTTAGCCCGGGATCTAGGCACTCAAAATTCTCTTTTCTGGTGAGGATGTTGTATATCAAGTCTCGTTATCGAATTGGGAATACAACATTTTCCGCGATGATCAAGTTGTTGTCAGAAGGATACCCTCAGAGTGAGTTGCCAAAATCATATGATGAGGCCAAGAAATATCTTAGAGAATTGGGTCTTGGCTGTGAAAACATCCATGTGTGCCCGAACAATTGTGTGTTGTTTCGGAAGAGGTATGCTAAAGACAATGTGTGTCCAGTATGCAAGGCATCTAGATGGCAAGATGAAATTAGGACCAAGAGGGTTCCACACAAGGTATTGAGGCATTTTCCACTTTTGCCAAGGTTGAAAAGAATTTTTGCTTCAAAGCGAACTTCTGAGGAAACACAATGGCACCAGAAAAAGAGGACGCCAGTCAACAATGTAATGAGCCATCCAGCTGATGGGGAAGCATGGAAGGATTTCGACAGGAGAGAAAAAACCTTTGCATCCGACCCGAGGAACCTGAGGCTTGCCTTAGCTACCGATGGATTCAATCCATTTGGCAACATGAGTACCCAGTACAGTATGTGGCCAGTGCTTCTGACACCCCTGAATCTCCCACCATGGGAATGCGTGAATCTAGCAAACTGCTTTATGGCATTACTCATCCCAGGTCCAAAGTCTCCAGGAAAGGATTTTGATGTGTTCCTTGAGCCCCTAATTGAAGACCTGATCGATCTATGGAAGGGTGTCCGCACCTTCGATGCATGTACTGGTAAGAAGTTTGACCTTCGCGCTGTCGTGCTGTGGTGTATACATGATTATCCAGCGCTGAGCACGTTATCAGGGTGAACAACAAAAGGTTATTATGCATGTATTCATTGCGACAAGGATCCATTGTCTCGGGCAATAAGGAATAAGATATGTTACATTGGACACCGTCGTTACCTTTTTCAGGGACATGCATGGCGGAGAAGCTTAGCTTTCGATGGTAAGCGTGAAAACAAAGATGAGCCAGGCAAGTTCACTTTGGAGGAGGTCCTAGAGGAGCTAGAGAAGGTGAAAGATGTCAGGCCAGGGAAGCATCCTGACATTACTGGGAATAAAAGGAAGCGCAATGAGGGTCCAAGGATTTATAGCCGCAAAGTTGGGTTGTGGAGATTGCCATACTGGCAACATCTAAAGCTTCCACATAATCTCGATATGATGCACATAGAGAAAAACATATGTGAAAACATTCTTGGCACATT
The DNA here is from genome assembly GCF_019320115.1 of Miscanthus floridulus. Classification (NCBI taxonomy): domain Eukaryota; kingdom Viridiplantae; phylum Streptophyta; class Magnoliopsida; order Poales; family Poaceae; genus Miscanthus; species Miscanthus floridulus. The sequence goes on from NC_089588.1 coordinate 134,428,305, forward strand.
ACTCAATGTACAGGGCAAGACCAAGGACACAACCAATGCTAGGCTAGATTTGTATGATATGGGCATAAGACCTGAATTTCACTTGCAGCAGCATGGCAACTCAGTCATTGCTCCACCTGCTCCGTATGTCTTGGGGAAGGATCAGAAAATCGCGTTCTGCAAGTTTCTCAAAGGTATCAAGTTTCCTGATGGATATGCAGCTAACCTAGCAAGATACATAACTGCAGATGGTTCGAAGATCCAGGGAAAGCTGAAAACACATTCTTGCCACATACTCCTGCAAAGAATCATACCTGCTGGCCTAAGAGGACTGGTGAGGAAGGATGTATATGAAGCAGTTGCAGAGATCGGGACCTTCTTCAGGGAACTATGCAGTAGAAATCTATGGATTGATGTTGTGAAACGGCTGAAACAAGAAATTCCATTGATCCTATGCAAGCTTGAGAAAATCTTTCCACCTGCCTTCTTTGATGTCATGGTGCACTTGGCCATCCCCACTCCCTCATCACCCCTCGGCCATTCGTCCTCTTTTCCCCCTCATCCCCCCACCCCTCCCCCACCCACCCATTTCGCCAATCCCTAGCCGCACCGCCGGAACACAGCCACCGCCGCCGAGCTGCCTCGTCGCCCGCGAGCTGCGTCGTCACCGACATCCCCCTCTCCCTCGTCACCTCACCCCTCGGCCACTCGTCCTCTCTTCCTCCCTATTTCTCCAAACCCTAGCCGGACCGCTGGAACACAACCGTTGCCGCCGAGCAGCTCGGTCCCCCACGAGTTCCGTCGTCCCCGACATCCCCCTCTCTCTCATCGCCCCATGGACCTATCTCGCCCCTTCCACCTCTTTCTCGGCCCAACCTAACCCTAACCACCGCCGAATTGTGTGTCATCGCCGCACTGGATCTGCTTCCTCGTCGACTTGGGTTCACCGCACCGGGTCTTGTTCCCCTTTGACGACCACCGCCGACGAGCATCTGGTGGCAATGGTGGCAACAAGGGGTCAAGGTAGGAAGAGACCTGTAGAACAAGAACAAGGTAAGCGAGTCCTCTGTGCAATTACTAGTCTACATTCTTCAGCTTTTTATGAATGATTGTTCGATGTCTGTTACTGCTTTATTATTGTAGAATGTTTGTTGAATGATGTGCTGCCTGCTAGGCTATATCGCAAGTAATTAAAGATGTGCTTACTGTCAAAATACCAATGTCAGCTACATGTTATTGGAAGTAATCCCATGTTAGATTCTGGACTTCATTGATATGCTTATAAAATTAGCCGACATGCTTGTGTAGTTGTGTGTTTGTGCTGCTAGAAGTTGAGCTCAGGGTAGGACATATTGTACTGTTCCATAAGAAATTTACACCAACCAGTTCAATGGAGACAAAAGCTAGGCTTACATAGCTCTAATTTGTGATGGACTACCTTCCTTCTCACCTGCATATCTTTATCCTTGCATAGCTCTAATTTATTAGAGAATGCAATAGTTTTAACCAGTTATAGAACAGTTAACTACTAATGCTGCCAACTGGTATGAAGTCCATAAAGAAACGTTTTCTCCAAGTATTTCACTGAATAATAGGATCTAAGCTTCTGCTATTGATATTTGCTCATGAATCATTTGTCTATTAGCAGGTTCAGTTGATAAATCAACACATTTGATTATCCTTCTTTATTTATGGACTGTTCTTTGCATTATACTACAACAATTGTGGGAACTCATTTAGTCATATGCAGCTGCATAGGGTGGCCTTAGCACTAGACTTATTAAGCTTATTTCAGATTTATCTTGGCATTTATGTTTTAGGAAATCAAATTCTTAGCTATCACTAAAAATATATAATTGCATACTGGTTGCCCAACTATACTTGTGTAGGCATACTTGTTGCAGAGTTCCTGATAGGTATACTTGTGCAGGCATACCTGAACAGAATGATAGAATCAGTAGTTAGAGAGGCAATGTGCAGGCATACTTGTTTAATATTTGAGAGAAAATAAAAGATATTATGATCTATGCCCGCTGAATCATTTAGTAGATTAGAACAAACTTATTTCTTGCTGGTTAGTGTACTATCTCAGAAATATTAGCCATGAATTTGAATTAAGCACATCAACACATTGAGCCAATTTGTGTACATACTGAATGTTTCAGTTCACTTTGGTAGCTCTGAATTTTTTCTAGCCATATGCCTATACTGAATGTTTCATATTTCAGTTGCTGATCATTATCATTTATCAGCTCTTAGCTATTACCTTTTACTTGTTGCCTATAACCTACCACCTCTTATCCCTTAGCTCTTCCGCAAGCACTACTAGCTCCTACCTCTTCTCTATCTAGCATCTATTATTACTACTCCTTTTTATTCTCTAATAGACACAATCTGCTTGTTCTTTTAAGAACCTCAAAAAACTGAATATGAGAGAAGGCGGGATGAACAAGTGGTGGCGAATGAGAAGGCGTTTGAAGCGCTCGGAATCCTAACAATATCTAGTGAACTTAGTAATTCTTTTCCTCAATCTGCTACAAAGAAGGGGAAACCTCAGCAAACAAGAAAACAAGTAGTGAAGATTCGGATACATCGGAGTATCTCCTTGAAAATGATGATCAAGGAGATAGTGATGATGATGAAACTGAATCTGATGCGCAGCCACAACCCACTAAGGTGCTTCTTCTATCTTCAAATTACTAGATGGGGAATATTTGCATCACATTTGAATGTTTTTAATATGTTCTTTAATGTATGCCCTTGCTTTTTAGATACATATTCTTTCTTTCATACCTGTTCTTTAATATATGCTCTTGATTATTAATGCACATGACTTATTTTATTTTTTTCCACAGTCTCCTTCAGGGCCTAGACGGAAAGTCCTCGCTTCAAAGAAGAAGAAGACAGGTCCCAACATGGCGCCGGGAGTTAGGGTTAGTAAGAGAGTGAGGGCACCGGAAGGTTCACAGGTGCAACCCCCTAGGGCCCTATTAAGATCATCAAAAAGGCTTCAACTTTCAGCGAGAGATGGGCAGATTGAAGATGATCATACAGATGGTCATGATGAAATACCACAAAGGTCTTCTACAGGTGCACAGGAAGACAGTGGAGTTGGTGGTCAGGACATTACAGCTGCAGAGGAAGTCGGTGGAGCTGGTTTTCAAGACATGACACTTGCTGAAGACAATGTAGCTGGAGAGAAGGCACTGAAGGCAAGTTATTTTTTCTTTGTCATTGAAATAGGTCATCTTTTTTGCTGATTTCAATGAAACTAAAGCATTTAAATGCAAATTATATGTTGTAGCTCCTGCACAGAGAGCCCCAAGGAGACCCAGGCCACCCACCAAGGGAACACAGCTAGACAGGATGACAAAAGCTATGGGAAGGAGAATGCCCATAGCTGTTGCTGAAGGAAAAAGAAGGCCTCATGAACCTGTTCAAGCAGCCAAATTTGCATCTGAGGCTGGTGTCATCATTCGGGATAAGGTTCCTGTCCTACCTCATTGGAAATTATACAAGAACGACGATGAACATTACAACAATTTTGTGGGAAAGCTCTCTGTAAGTGCATTACTGTTTTTATGGTAAACTTGTATATCTGCTTAACCTGAATTGACTAACTAAATATGGAATTGTCAAATGACTAGGGGCGCTTGGCCATTAACACTAACGACAAGCCAATAGAGGATGCTTGCACCGATATGCTGCGCTCTGGGGTGCGACAAAGGCGTTATCGGCTCAAGAAGAAATACTTCAATGGTGTAAGTGCAAATGAGATTAGGACAACTTCTCTAGTTGAATGCATGACTGATGAACAGTGGAGGGAACTAGTTGCAAAGTGGTCTGATCCAAAGAACATGGTATGGGTATATTCTTTCTCAGTCAGTTTCCAGTGGATCTTATCATTTTTAACCTATGATCTCATCTCACTTGTCATTCTCCTTTAGGAAACAAGTGAAAAGAACAAGACTAATCGTGGTAAAGTCAAGTATCATCAGACTACCGGCTCTCGCAGCTATGTGGCACACTTGCATGCATATGTAAGTAACTGATTCTCGACATAGCACTAACTTTGTATCATAAGACTGACAAAACTTTGCTGTAATTGAATCTCTATGAAACAGAAGCATGGGAGGAACAATGCAGAGCCCAGCACAGCGCAAGATGAAGAACTTGATGTGGTGGAGGCCTTCGAGACATGCCATACCAGCTCCAAACATGGTCTAAGTGAACCAGCAAGAGAAGCATTGGTAAGTCCCGACATCTGTTTCGGTGCACCATTTTGTCCATTAATTGGATAGCATGTCCATTATTAAAATGCATCCTGTTTGGCGTATGTGTTCTACACTTTTGCTATGCTGTCCTGAAAGTCTGACATGGATACATTAAAATGATTTGTGATTGATTCAGGATTCTTTTTCTCTCAATTATATAGACTGTTGTGAAATTTATCTGCCTTCTCTTATTTACTGTGGTTGAGAAGATCAATAATAAATGGAAATCTGTTATTTGGGAGGTTGATATGTGAACCATTAAGTCCCCTGTAATTTTGCTCAAGTGCTGATGTTCACTGAATGAGAGAAAAAATACTAAGAACATGAAATTTCTGTCTCTTTGCCCCAACCATTGCTCATTAAAGTATAAATTGTTCCTTCTGTACATTGCTATATCTAATTAACTTGTTCCTTCATTATATGTATCTATCTTTCTACTCTGCCATCTTGGTTCAGTCTTTCTACAATATGCAAGTATCACTGTGCATATTATGTTGTCATCCGTTTAATGCTGACCTGAAACATGAACTGAATATGCAATTATCACTGTTTAATGCTGACCTGAAACATGAACTGAATATGCAATTATCACTGTGCATATCTATCTTTCTACTCTGCCTACCTGCTCACCTCAAATGCTGACCCCAAACATGAACTGAACATTTTAATTTACCTTACTTGACTGCAAATAAGATTCCATTTTGCTAATAATAAGCTGATAACAATCTGCAAATAAAATACATCTTGTGTGATATTTGCACCTCACTTTAATTCAATAAGTATGAACTAATGATGGCTCATTGTTGTTTCAGTCCAACATGGAAGCTTTGAGGGCAGCACCTATTGCTGAAGGAGAGACAGTAGTATCCAGTGTGCAGGTTGTGTCACAGGCGCTCTCCAAGAACAGCTCAAATAGTTTCCTGAAGAATGTTGGCATCAAACCAGTGGCATCCTCCAACTCAGCAGCATCAAAAGAAGAGCTTCGGGAACAACTAGCAGCTGAAGCTAAGGCTGCTGTACAAGATGAAATCGATGAGCTCAAGAAGAGAACTGAAGAAGCTGAGGAAAAGATGGAGAGGACACAAAGGGAGATGGAGGATATGAAGAAGCTGGCAGAGGCAAACCAAAAGGCAATGGAGGAGAACAATGCGCTGCTCAAGCGTATCTTCTCCCTGAATTCTTCGAGATGAACCGTTGCCGCTGGTCTGTGCTACCAAGGGCTCTGTGTTGCTGCTGCTAGTGCTTGGCAAGGGGTCTGTGTTGCTGGCTGATTTTGTTTAGTCTAAAACCTATGTTGCTGGTGCTTGGCAACTTTATATTATTAGTTGTGATAATGTGAACTGAGATCAATCTAGAACCTAGAATGTGATGTCAAGTTAGTTATATATGAACTGAGTTTATTAGTGTTGAGTCAGTTGTATGGTGACTGAATTGCTGGATCTATTAAGTTATGGAAGCATTTGGTCATTTTAATATTATTTGCATTTTGTAAAAAAAGTAGCATGTGCATCTGTGATGAAAATTCTGGGTTTTGTGATGTTATTGCAATGTGATCAGTGACGAAAATTTTGTTTTCTGTCACCTTATCGTAATTTTAATCTGTGACGAAGATTCTGGGTTCTGTGATGAAAATATAAACCACTCATAGGAAGCCACGTGGACTAATCATAGCGTGCCATGTGGCCCAAAAAGCGCCATGTGGACCCACCACGTCACTGGACACATCAGCTACCACGTTAGCTAGCCACGTCACCTGCCACGTGGACGTGCCACGTGCGCAAGACACGTTAGCTGCCAGCGTGGCAAGCGCCGTTTGGTAACCTGACGGAGCAGCATGTTATGACGAAAACCTAGGTACATCAGTGACGAAAACTCTTCGTCATTGAATGATATCCATTCAGTGACGAAACAAGGCATTTCGTCACAGTTGTTGATCAATGACGCTCATTCCATGACAAATCTGTTTTTGTCACAAGTTCATCATAGAAGAACTTTGGCGACGATTTTGGAGTCTTCCGTGACGAAAGGGGAGCGTCATTGATGAGCACTTCCCTAGTAGTGTCCCGGAGAGAATCCCATTACACCATCTTTGGATTCCTAATTATCCTCCAATTGATCTGTTGATCCATCATCGTACCTATATGATACGCAATGCGATACAATGCAAAGACATAATTAATCGACTGCAACTGTGACTCGTAAAATACGATTTGCGTCACTCAAGCTAATGAGCTAGTTCTGACGATGACCGTACTTAGCTACGTATCCATGTTGTCGAACAAGGCGTTATTTCCCATCAATTATTTTAGTTATACAAACCTAAGTTGTTTCTTTATTTCATTCTATCAATTTAATCATTATTCAAAATAGAACATCATTATCTATCTAGCAAACTAATTATTCTGGTGCTATAGAAATTACAGTGAGCAGCTAATAATATTAGTAATTTACTATAAAATTTTTAGAGTCAATACCATCACCGATTTATCATGGAAATTCCTACAAGTTCTCATTTTAACAATATTATGCATGTTAAAATAATTAGAGAAATTCTAAAAACATACTGAACCTATGCGAATAAAATACACTATTAGATAAATCATGATTTTAGGAACTCAACAAAACTGGTTTTATAATTTTGGATTCCTATACCATTTTATATTGATTTTACAATTTAAACTAGAAACCTATTTTAGAAAAGCATTTCGGAAATGGAAAAGGCCGGCGGCCACTAACTGGCCCAGCAGAAAACTGCGCACACACGGCCCAGGCGCGGTGGCACAGGCCGGCCCAAGCACGCGGGAGCATGCCGGCCCAGGCACGTCGGCCCAAAGGCCGGCCCAGCGCGGCAAGCAGCAAGGGCGCGGACGGCCCAGCAAACTAGCCCATGCGTGGCCTGCCCATTCGGCCAGGTGGTTATACAAAAATGACCCAGCGGTTTGATCTATTTCGTATTCTACTATTCATGTGAGTCACGTACTTTGCACTAAGAACCCTATATCATTTCTATTCATCTTTCTCACCTTTTCTTCCATCCCAAATGCAGAACACAGAGCAGAGCAACAGAGGAGGACCAACTCCGGCTGAATCCCGCCGGTGGAATGGTGACCAGGCAGCACAGGGGCAGCCTCGGGGCTGGCCACGCGCATGGGCGTCTACGGCACGGCCAAAGACGGCCCACGTGAAAGGTTGAGATGGCGGACTAGAGGGGGGGTGAATAGTCCTTTCTAAAATTAATCATGCTGGCTAACTGAAACAAGTGTGGAATTAAAACTATTGGTCTAGCCAAGACTACACCCCTCTATTTATGTTCTCTAGCACCTTCCAAAGATACTAATTAAGCAACAAAGGTGCCGGTCTAACTAGAGCTCACCTAACCAATTCTAGGAGCAAGGTCATACAAACCTATGTCACTAGTATTTCAAGCAATGTGGGAGCTCCTACACAAGCTAGTAAGCAAAAGCACAAAGACAACCAAGCTCACTAGCAATGCTCAATAACAAGGCAACCAATGCCAAATTAGAGAGCACAAATACTTAGCTACACAAACTAAGCAAAGTGACTAACAAGATTACACAAACCAACTTAGCCATACAAGGGAGCTACTTCTATGCTATACAAGCAAGATGGTAACTAGTGAGCTAAATAAGCTAACTAATTACAAGAGCAACTACACAAGCACAATATATATAAAAGTAATCACAAGCTTGTGTAAGGGGATTGCAAACCAACAGCAAGAACATGGTTGACACGGTGATTTTCTCCCGAGGTTCACGTGCTTGCCAACACGCTACGTCCCCGTTGTGTCGACCGCTCACTTGGTGGTTCAGCGGCTAATTGGCATCACTCGCCAAGCCCGCACGTCGGGCACCGCAAGAACCAACCCTAAAAGTGAGGGTAGCTCAATGACACGCTCAACTAGAGTTGCTCTTCGTGGCTCCCGCGGGGCGAGCACAATGCCCCTCACAAAGCTCTTCTCCGGAGCACCGCACAAGCTTCTTGCGGGCTTCGACGGAGACCACCACCAAGCCATCTAGGAGGTAGCAACCTCCAAGAGTAACATGCACCACCAGCTTGCAACTCGATCACCTAGTGCCACTCGATGCAATCTCACAATGCAACGCACTAGAATCATACTCACTCACAATCGATTCGCACTCTTGCAAGCACAAGTGAGTTAGAGGGCATCCAAGCACTCCTACACAAGCCATATAGGCGTGAGGGTGCTCAGCAAGCAGCCCAAGGCCGGCCACCACTTCTATTTATAGCCCCATGGGCTAAACTAGCCGTTATCTCTTCACTGGGCAAGATTTGGGACGACCGGACACGCAGGTCATAACGACCGAACGCTGAAACCCGGCGTCCGGTCACTAACAGAGAGGTTCCAGTGATGTTTTTCAGTGACCGAACGCGTCCGGTCATCACTGACAAGACTCTCCCAGCGTCCAGTCGCTTCTGGACACGCTAAAAGCACTGACCGGACACTGGGACCGGACGCGTAGGTGCTGACCGGACGCTGTTTTTCGCGCAGCGTCCGGTCACAGACCTTTCGGCGCTAAAACGGCTATAACTCTTAGCTTCGAACTCTGATTTCGATGATCTTGGACATTTTTGAAAGCTTACTCAGAGGGCTACACATCCCACATGCATACTTGATCCAAATCACAATGGATCAAAGCAGTATTCCAATCCAAGGACCATCCTATAGTTCGGAGTACACCAAAAAACATTTTTCTCTTCTCTAAGTTGATTCACAACAACTCTAACTTCTTCTCCTTTGCAAATATGCCAACACCACTAAGTGTACACCACCATGTGTATGTGTGTTAGCTTTTCACAAACATTTTCCAAAGGATTAGCCACTCAACTTGCCACGCCACTCGATCCTAACAATGATGCAAAGTTAGATCACTCAAGTGGCACTAGATGGCCGATATGCAAACAAGTTTGCCCCTCTTGATAGTACGGCCATCTATCCTAAACCCGGTCATAAACTTCTCTACACACCTATGACCGGTGAAATGAAATGCCCTAGGTTATACCTTTGCCTTGTGCATTCTATTCCATCTCCTCCAATGTTGATGCAACGCATGCACCAACACAATCAACAATGATATGATCCACTTCATATCATCACGTGATCATATTGGTTCATTGATCTTGACTTCACTTGCTTTTCACCGTTGCCTTCGTCCATCGGTGCCAAGTCTTGCTCAAGCTTCACCACCACGCGGTCCATTGCTCCAAAGCCTCCGACTTGCCCTTCACGCTTGCAACCGGTCCATCAAGCCAAGTCTTGTCTTGATCTTCTCCACCTTGATCACATGACTCAATGTCATGGCTCATGTGCAATGAGCTCCTTCATCATCACATGTGTGAACTTTGCAACATCTCCAAGCCATTTTCACCTTCATGGCATATATTGCTCACACACATGTACCTGTGGACCAATTACCTGTGTATCTCACATAAACACAATTAGTCCACCTAGGTTGTCACTCAATTACCAAAACCACACAAGGACCTTTCAATCTCCCCCTTTTTGGTAATTGATGACAACTCTACAAAGATATGGAAATTAAGCTCTTTTGGATTTATGTTGCTTGCCCAAGCAATTTTACCATATGAAAATGATTTTGGACAAGTACCACAAACCCAAAATGGTAGTATTAGCTCCCCCTACATATGTGCTAGAGTGTTTGATTTGAAGCTCGCACATATGCATAGATTAAAATTGTGGGAGAGTAATTACTACAAAATGATGCTAAGGTGTATATAATAAACCTTTGAAGTGTGTACCAATCGGAGTTACACCTTTAAGTTCATCCTTAGCACCATGGTTAGCTAGATAACACTTGGAAATAAAAGCACTAGATACCTGGTGAGATCAACATTAAAAGCAAGGTACTAGCATTACTTGAAATGCATACCAAGTGTCTAGCTATCATCCTATGCATGCTAGTTATCAAATCATCATTCAAGTTCTACAACTAACATACACCATACAAGCATGTATATTGAATTTGAAAGCTTATGCAATGCAAGCAAGCACATGAATATGCACATATCAAATATAATCAATCAAAGTTCATGAGCTTGCTCCCCCTACTTGTGTGCTTCTCTTGTCCAAGAATTTTGATCCATCTCTTTTCTTCAATGTTTCTCCCTCTTTGTCCATTTCCATGTCCAACCCCTACTTCTTTGAGCTTTTATATCTTATCTCTCCCCCTTGTATAATCTCAATCTCAAAGCTTTCATATCTTTGTACAATCTCTCCCCCTTTGTCATCAATTTTCCATAAAAGGTGTGCTTCTCATTGATGCCAAGGTATGCATTTGGGGTAGATGGTTGAGGCTTGAATCTTGCATTTTTTATGGACATCATTTGATCGTTGGAATGACACCACTTGTAGATACCACTTGTAACTCATACCACTTGTATCTTGTGTAAGGCTTCTTGAGATACCACACATAGGATCTTTGATCTTGATATCAATTTGTGTGATGCCTCCCCCTATGTGATAGCATGGGTCATCCATTTGATACACTTGATCTCTTGTAGGTGAGGGATGCATTCATCATTTGATGATCACTTAAAGTTGAGGATCTATGGAACCATTTTCTTGCATGATTGATATTATGTGTAGATGTGATATTACTTGAAAGAATCTTCTAGTATAGAACCACTTGTTGGATTTTTCAATATAAACCATTTCTTGAACATTTGCTATCTTCATGAGTATCACTTATAGGATATCACTTGTGAGTTGATCTAGACATCAATTGTAGATTCTTGATAAAATACTTGAGTCTAGATACCATTTGAAACAAACAAACTAGATATCCATTTGCATTGTTGTCTTGTGCTTGTACTCTTATCACTATCATGAGCTTCTATGATTGACTTGAACTAAATTGATTTGCCTAAGCTTCCAAGTCCGGTTTGAACCAATAACAAGCTACTTCACAAGCCACATAGGCGTGAGGGTGCTCTGCAAGCAGCCCAAGGCCGGCCACCACTTCTATTTATAGCTCCATGGGCTAAACTAGTCGTTACCCCTTCACTGGGCAAGATTCAGGACGACCGGACGCGTAGGTCATAACGACCGGACACTGAAACCTGGCATCCGGTCACTAACAGAGAGGTTCCAGCGACGTTTTTCAGCGACCGAACGCGTCCGGTCATCACTGACCGGACTCTCCCAGCGTCCGGTCACTTCTGGACACGCTAAAAGCACTGACCAGATGCTGGGACCGGACGTGCAGGTGCTGACCGGACGCTGGAACTCAGCGTCCGGTCGTTTTTCACGCAGCGTCCGGTCACAGACCTTTCGGTGCTAAAACGGCTATAACTCTTAGCTCCGAACTCCGATTTCGATGATCTTGGACATTTTGGAAAGCTTACTCAGAGGGCTACACATCCCACATGCATAATTGATCCAAATCACAATGGATCAAAGCAGTATTCCAATCCAAGGACCATCCTATAGTTTGGAGTACACCAAAAAACATTTTTCTCTTCTCTAAGTTGATTCACAACAACTCTAACTTCTCCTTTGCAAATGTGCCAACACCACCAAGTGTACACCACCATGTGTATGTGTGTTAGCTTTTCACAAACATTTTCCAAAGGATTAGCCACTCAACTTGCCACGCCACTCGATCCTAACAATGATGCAAAGTTAGATCACTCAAGTGGCACTAGATGACCGATATACAAACAAGTTTACCCCTCTTGATAGTACGGCCATCTATCCTAAACCCGGTCATAAACTTCTCTACAAACCTATGACCGGTGAAATGAAATGCCCTAGGTTATACCTTTGCCTTGAGCATTTCATTCCATCTCCTCCAATGTTGATGCAACGCATGCACCAACACAATCAACAATGATATGATCCACTTCATATCATCACGTGATCATATTGGTTCATCGATCTTGACTTCACTTGCTTTTCACCGTTGCCTTGGTCCATCGGCGCCAAGTCTTGCTCAAGCTTCACCGCCACGCGGTCCATTGCTCCAAAGCCTCCGACTTGCCCTTCACGCTTGCAACCGGTCCATCAAGCCAAGTCTTGTCTTGATCTTCTCCACCTTGATCACATGACTCAATATCATGTCTCATGTGCAATGAGCTCCTTCATCATCATATGTGTGAGCTTTGCAACATCTCCAAGCCATTTTCACCTTCATGGCATATGTTGCTCACACACATGTACCTGTGGACTAATTACCTGTGTATCTCACATAAACACAATTAGTCCACCTAGGTTGTCACTCAATTACCAAAACCACATAAAGACCTTTCACCACGGCACCTAGGCCACGCACGCGCGTGGTCAGCCATAGGGCGATGGCGGGGCACGGCAAGAGGTGGAGCGGCGCACAACAGGGTGCGCCGGCGGTGATGTGGCCGTGTGGGGGAAACGCAGAGGTTCTGCAGCTCCAGTGCAGGACCAGACCATGGACGGCCGACGGATGGTGGAAGTCCTGGCGACAGCGCTCTTGGGGCGCACGGCAGAACGACGCGTGGGGCAATGGCGCAGGGCGAAAGAGGAGGGGGCGCCGGCGACTACTACTATAGGTGCAGCAGGAGGGCACCCAGATCAATGGTGAAGGAGCGGGGAAGGGGGCAGCGCTGTGGAGGAAGTGCCTGGGAGGGCAGAGAAGGGGGAAGGTGGCACTGTAGGACGGCTCCACGGTGCACTCGGGGAACAGGAGGAGCCACGGCGGAGCTCGGGCGCGCTGCACGTGCAGAGGCAGCGAGGCCGTGGTGGCTAGCGAGGAGGCTCAGCGTGTGGAGCTAAGACGGCAAGGTAGCGCAGCAGGACCGTAGCTCCAGCATGGGACCACGGGGTCACGCGCACGAGCGTGCGAGAGAAATCGGGCGGCGGCGACGGGAGCTGTGGCGCAAGAGCTAGGGAGCACCGATGGCGTGCGGCAACAGCGCGGGCTCGGGCGCATGAAATGCAGCGCGCTAGTCGAAGGGCAGTCTGCCGGAGGGCTTGGAGACAGCAGAGCGCCTGTGTAGGGAGGGGCCAGTGCCGGCAGCACAAGAGGAGAAGCGGGGAGGGGCACCGGTGCTCACGTGGGGTGACGCTGCGGGCACGGCGTGCGACATGGAACAGCGGTCTAGAGTGGACCAGGGGCTCGCACGCGGGGAGGAGGCAAAACGGTAGTGGTAGCTCGGCTTTTGGCTTAAGGCGCACGAGGGCAGCAGCAGTAGCGAGTGTGGCCAAGGTCTGGAAGGACAACAGCGGGGCTAACGAGGAAGCAAGCACACATGGGCGGGCGGCCAAGGCGTGCATAGGGCAATGCCAACGAGAGCAGCACGACAAGTTCACTAGTTTGACGGGACAATAGAGGCAGGCTAAGTGACAAGACAAGAGAGCAGAGAGCAAGTGAGCAGCGGAGCTGGACGGCTTGGCGAAGCAAAGGCGATAAGGACAAGAAAGGACAGACCGCAGAGCCAGGCAAGACAAGACTGAGGCAGCAGAAATAGAAAAGAAGGAAGAAAACAACATGAGTGACCCGGCCAACTTCATTAACGTTGGGACAGGGCGGCTTGCTTCGGCGGCTTTGCAGATCGACTAGACGATGCGAGCAGCAAGCCAGCCATCTTTCTTACAGGTAAAAGACAGCGGCCGCGTAGCAGCAGCAAGGACGTTCGCACAAGGCGCTAGTCGCAGGACACAGTGGCATGGACGGGACGACGCATAGTTGCAATGCCAGGCGAGTATGCTGCACGCCAGGAAAATAAATGAAACTGTTGCGCTCTCTCTCACGCCAGTTCGTGCTTTCACACCATCACTTGAATTTGTGAAGCAGTCAGACGGACAGCTATCGCGGGTTTGTTACCAAATTATCGTAGGGACTAAAATGAGCCTATACGTAAACATGTCACTAGGCCAAGGCTATATATATATCATTGTATTTATTAATGGATTTTATTTTATTTATAAAAGTTACTTTTCCTACTTAATCTAATAGAACAAACCATTCGCTATTTATTTGCCAGAATTATTGACAGACATTTCTAAATATCTCTATGCGCTGAATAATTACACCTGGGCATTTATGTGAATCCACTAAACTGAGTCACACAGGATTCGCTTATCGCCTCGAGTATGTTTTAAATCAAAAATCCGAGAAACTCGCTTCGGAAATTTTTCTTAGGCCTAAATCGCGGTGCTAAACGAGCTCGTAACACGAGGGGTATTACAACCAACCCCCTTAAAAAAGAATCTCATCCCAAGATTTGAAGTAAGAACCAGAAGATGGGAAACACGATTACATTTCGTAGATCAGGGATTACACGAAAGATTACACGACTTCGAATACTAAACCACTCGGGGATCTAGGGATACATGGTTAAGAGCAACCTGGTACAACCAAGACTTAATCCAGAAGTCAAGATAGCCGAGGGCAATGGAGAAACAACAGGAAGATGATTATCCAAATCATGGTGTAAGTCCAATAGATTCAAAAATAGTCGACTGAGAAATCGAACATCGTGAACCCTAAGATCAAACAACCCAAGGGAACTTGAACTTCTTCAAAGAACTGGATCCTTTCTTCTTCTCAGATTACACCATCACCTCAGACTGACGAACCTAGCTTCACAATGGCGACTGAATCTCGTAGCCCTGCTCCGAATGTGAGGGGAATGGGGATGAAGAGGAAGAGCAAGGATCAAGGGCATTTTATAGTGGCGAATGGAGGTGGGGCGCCACACACCGAAAGTGGAGGTGGCGTGGATGGGATACATAGATGGTTCATGCTGTGGAGATAAGATCAGACATGGTGCGCTTCCTGCACGAGCGAACAGAGGATAAGGGAGAGGAGAGGGGTCTGCTCGATGAGGCAGGCATGCGGGCGGCCATGTTCCCAAAAGGAGAAAAAGAGAAAGGGGGAAGGGGGGTCTAGTATGAGGGACGAGGCATGGGAGTCGAGAGCCGACCGGATGCTGGGAAAAGGAGAAATGCATAGTGCACAAAGACGGTGAGTGCGGCACGATGCCACGGCCACGTAAGAATGGGGAGCTAAGGGCCCAACACAGACGGCGTCCGCAGGGCATGCAGCGAAATGACCTAGCATACGAAGCGTGGTCAACTAAACACAAGGCTTGAGACATGACATCCACTCGGACTTTTCAATTACTCCCGACTATCCACTGCTAACTTTCCTTACTACTCTTCTTTTTCTTTCCTTTAGTCGACCACGTCCATCTTTCATGTAGACTGAGACCATGTCATACTTTCTCCCTCCAAAACCACCTCCTCGTGTTTACTTTGAGAGAACGTTTCTGCATCAACCCGTTGTGGATTTCCCATTTGAACACCTGAACATTTCTAAGGAATACTTTGTAGCGAAAATGGTATGGCAGTGCAACTTGGCAAATGTACTTGGTTAACAACCTCGATACCAGTGCGTGCCGAGCAGCGTCACCATGTGGTAGCTGTTCCTCAGGGGCCCTCGGTTTTGTCGCGGCACCATAAACTATTAACCAGGCAACTACTACCAACTTACACGCCATGAAGGCGGTGGGGTCATAGACCATAGAATAAGGGGAGTAGTGCAAGGGAAGATTCAAACAACAAGGGTTCCCTTCATAATAAGGGACAAAGAATTCAAATCCAACAGCGGATTTGTTTTTAAAAGATTCAAGTGTTCTGCTAGGACATCCACAATTAGTCGATATAGTGTCCAATATTCTCCAATCACGGCTAATCTGCTGGTATCTGAATGGCAACTTCTCTTGTAACCTACTTAACATCGCCCTTAAAAACTTTAAGCACGTCTAACGAAACTTAAGGGTAGATGGACACAATAAACATAGCGAAGTAAATAAAATGCATATTCCAACGGTCTTATACGGGTACAACATACATGCATCCAGTCTCCCATTCATGACACAGCATTCGCCTTCCCTACGGCTGACGATCTCAATAACTACAGACGAACAACAACGGCAAGAGTACAATACCAGAGGACAGCGACGAAAAGCACTACTATTACGGTTATAGCATCCCAAGGCAACTGATCTACCTTGGAACCACACATCTTCATTCCTGGCCTCAGCGGATTTTTCTACCGCTCTAGCTACGGATCTGCATCTTCTCGAGGCAATGGTTGAGTGAGAGGAACCAAGGGTTCTGCTTCTAACACTTCCGAAGGTGGAGGTGCTGGCGGTCCTGCATCACCGGTTCTCCTTCTTTTAGGCGGGTGGATAGGGATCCCCTCCAAGATTGGGGCATCCTGCCTTTCATCAACCAGCGTCCTCCGCTTGGCCGTAGTGAATAGATAGGCCTCACCCAGCTGATGGACATGCCGATCTTCAGCCTCCTTCAGGGCTTCCGACATGGTAGTCTCTCGGCTCACAGCAGCTGCAGCACTGGCATGCACTTTAGTGAGCTACACCTAGAGCATCCGGTTGAAGACCTTGGCTTCCTCCGCCCGCTAGAGGCAGATCCTCAGTTCTAGGGCTTGCTGGTCATACTACTCATCCAGAGCAAGCAAGTAGATGGTAAAGTGCACCATGGTTGGACTATCCTCTTGCACATCCCACCCTTGCAAGGCCTCCATGCGAGCCCTCCATGCCCATCGATTCCTGTCCAAAGGTGGAAAGAACCACATAGGGGTACGGGAAATGGGCTCTTCATAGATCTGGCAAAGGTACCGTAAGACTTTACAGGCCACAACCTGGTAGGCGTCGACAAAGCGAAACCCGATTGTGGTCACATTCTAGGCTTCAGTGAGGTCGGGGAACTCTTTACTCTTCCCGATGTAGAAGGTAACCTCACACCGCTCGGTGCCATGCTCCTCATACTCACGGCTCTCATAATCGGGACAATCTTTGACTATGAGCTTTTGCAGGGTGGCATGCAGGATTTTGGGAAAACCCTCAACGTTCAGGCAGTAACTACTAACCTAGGCTCCTGCCATTTTTGGAGGTGGTGGTGAGGAAGGCTGAGCGAAAAGCTAGCTCAAAGGAAAAGCTAAGCAAGCTAAAGTGTGCCGAGTGCTGGTACCAAGGGCTAAGTCAGGCTCTGCTTATAAAGGCGGGGCGTTCAGTGGTCCTGGCGTGCTCCACCAGGGTTCCCACGTGGAATCGCTACAAGCGAATCGACCAACTTCTGCGCGTTCGAGGCGAGCGACGTGCAATGCCATTACTGACTAGTACGACTGCAGGGTAAGGGTCCGATAAGAGCGTAGAAAAGGGGTACGGGGAGGTGTGGGTCACGACAGGCGTGAACCATGGGTGAACGTGGAGCATGAAGCTACAGTGTGGACCTAACTCTGGAACAGGAATGAGTCAGTCGTGCACAATACGACACGCATGACACCTATGGATGGCATACCTGCCAGCAATACGGCACTATAATACACAACCAGGATATGCATGAATGCACGTCCTATATGTCCTTTCAATGTTGCCAACATATAGGGCAACCATTCTTAGATTTTTGGCACATTGTTCTCTCCCTGTAGCTAGTCGATACTATCGGACTATGCTCGAATCAGTGTACCTACAGAAAAATTGATTAAGCCTACCTAAGTCAGCACAGTGCCATCTATCCTGGGTACATAACCATAGTAGTAGGGCTACTTATATAACTTCGCATACAAACATCCTATTCTTTTTAAAAGAATTTGTTGTCAAATTTTATTTTTGGAAAGGTTTTCGAAGCTTTATTTTCTCATTTATGCTCTGATGCCACCTGTGGCAGAACCACCTAATCTAATGCCTCACAGGAGTGCTCGTCTTTCAATAGACACTAAGCACCTAAAGGACAACACTAAATTACTCGGTCCCATCGGGCACACCCAGGGGAGAACCCAAAAATCCACATTTTCCAACAGGATCACAAATAAGAGAATAAAGCTTACATCATTCTTAACTATTTCTTACATCACTTTTAATACAACATCAGAGTATGATATTTATTAGCATAACAACGGAATGTACTCATATTATCAGAGTTATGAACAATTTAGTTTAACAGCGGAATATAAACATGTGATCAGAATTACAGCGGAAATAATTATCGAATCATGACATGATGAAGCATTGATATATAAACTATAACAACAGATTATAAAGTTTTCATTTATAAAACATTTAGTGAGAGTTACAAATAAAAACTATGATCGCAGCGTAAAAGAAATCATCTCTGAGCCCACCAGGAGGAATCCACACACAAGAGTCGGCCCTAGCATCCGCCTGTCACCTGCAACAGGGAGAATAAAATCCTGAGTACTCAATTGTACTCAGCAAGACTTACCCGACAGGAGGAAAGAAAAGACTCTAAGGATATGCAAGGCTATCTGGCTTGTGGGTTTATTGTATTTGCAGGGAGCATTACTAAGCGTACGTCCTTATATTCGAGTTTTATTAATAGCCGCATTGGTTCATTAACTAACCATTTTATATAAGCACATGTGCCACTTTCAAGCAGGTGGTAAGCAATCAGATTTCCTTTCTCCATCTTCCATCTTTTATCTTTCCGTTCTTACTACGATGCTAAACCGTAGACAAGCCGTATTGGATTTCCCGACGATTCGTGAATCAATGCCCCATCTGGGTACCCCAAAAACATACGCCCCGCTTGTACCCAAAGCACAAGCAGGACCAACCCATCACCCTCTTGTCCTGGGTGTCCAGGTCCCCGTCCAAACTGGGACTCCAAGTCTCCGCCCCTGAGTCCCGGACTCAGTGCGGTGCAAGGACCTCCTAACCCAAAAACCACCAAGACAGTCAGGCTAGAAAGAGTCGAATCCACGATAAGAGAGCAACAAGTCTTCCAAGCGCCCATACCCAAGTATGTGCTCGGGATAATAAGTCTGTGACTTGCCTAGAGCCTTATGCAACGGATGGTCCTTAACCGACATAGACAGAGAAAGCAGTGTAACCAAGCCATGCCCCGCGTCCGTGGTGACACAACCTCTTACACCCACCAATACTCAAACCATATCCCTGCGCGGTCACCATTTTTTCTTTCCACCATTTATATTTTCCAAGTGATAATAGTACTGTAATATATTTTCTATCTCTCGCGAGTGACAGACAATCACTCGACTTCTACCGGAGTCCTGTAGCATAGCATGCTACACGATCCTGTCATAATAGTAAGACTCATGGATATATATATATGCAAGTGGATTTCATTCAACTCCTTAAAACTTAATGCACAAATATAATTTAAACTACAGAAAAGTAGGGGTTATGCACCGGGGCTTGTCTGGGTAAGATATATATTAAAAAGTTAGTGTCTGCATCTTCAGATCATCCACCATCAACCGAATAGAAAGCCTATTTCATCATCTCTCGGAGAGAATCCCATACACCATCTTCGGATTCCCAATCATCCTTCAATTGATCCGTTGATCCATCATCGTACCTATATGATATGCAATGCGATGCAATGCAAAGACATAATTAATCGACTGCAACCG